>NW_026931239.1:0-40000 GCF_032062105.1 Saccostrea cuccullata | reverse complement strand
TAGAAAAAATGAAAATTAAAAAAAAAAAAGAATGACCTTGACCTTTGACCTTAAAAACATTCAAGGTCAAATGTCAAGGGTTACAATGCAGTTGCCCCCATGCTTCTATGACTTATAGTATTCAAGTTATTAGGATTTATAGTAAGTTTAAACAACTTAAAGGGCAATAACTCATATAAGGGGTCATCAGATACATTTGCACTTATACAGTGAAGTAACGCCTAAAGACCCTTAAGATATTAGTAAAGGTTTGGTGTCTCTACTGTCTACGGTTTCGGAGAAGTAGCGATAACAAGGTTTTTCACACAAGGGGGAATAACTTTTAAAAGGGTTAATAATAGGGGACAAAAATGAAATCTATGAAACAGTTTTAAGAGTACATATTAATGATGCATAGAAATTAAGTATATGTTGAAAGACAAAAGAGATATAAAAAGAGCTAAATTTTCCATTTTTGAAATGACCTTGACTTTTGACCTTTACATGAATTTAAAGGTCAAAGGTCAATGAATCTTATGCAGTTGGTCCCATGTCTCTACAACTTGTCGTTTTGAAATTTTTAATTATCTGTAATATTCAAAAAGTTTCAGGGGCAATAACTCACTGAAGGGGTCAATGAATACTTTCGCAATGAATCAATGAAGTGTCTACTAAAGTAGTTGAAGACATTAGTGAAGGTTTCATTTCTCTACTGTTTACGGTTTCGGAGGAGTAGCGATAACAAGCTTTTTTGCAAAAGGGTTAATAACTCCGAAAGGGGTCATAGTTCACATATGCAGGGTCAACTGCGAAAATCTTTTACGGAGTACATTCTTATCAACTTAAAATCTTTTCGATTAATCTTGAAACTCAAAATCACACGGCGGAAAAATAATAAAAAATAATAAGAAAAAGGAAAAAAAGAAACAGAAGAAAATCAATAGGTCTTTCCACAGAAAGATGGAAAGACCAAAAAAAGATGAACAAAAGTATCTTGGGGCCTAGGGTGTTTTCCGGGAAGGGGGGGTCTTGTCCACATAAGCTTCTTCAGCTGAGTGGAGCAAGTGTCTTACCACAAGGCCACCATAGTCGATCAATGGCATAGAAAAAAGAAATTGGAACATGAGAATATGCAGAAAATAGGATGGCAGTTTCAAATTTTATTAATAAACTTATGTCGCAGTTTTTGTAGCCTGAATTTCAAGAACCTCAAAGGAACCTGAGTAGTAAGCTGTTAAGGTACAAAATAGAAAAAAATGCAAAGCAGGCACGTAGCATCGTTATTTAAAGTTAGGGGGGGGCAACCTGAAAAAAATTCTTTACTTATCTGCCTGAAAAATTTACAGGCCCGAAAATTAAAAGTTGTCCAAATTCGAAAATCCTATTTCGGTGGGGGGAATTATATTCCTTATACCACTAGACTGCCGTGAAATGGTGGGGGCTTCCTTTTCCTAAAGTAAAGGTAATCTTGAGAGAAAATTTGGGGGGGGCAGCCCCCCTACCCCGAATACTACGGGCCTGCAAAGAGACTAACAGTGTGAACACTTTAATGTACGGACAATATATCGGTATTAGGGTTAAAACTAGTG
Source organism: Saccostrea cuccullata (assembly GCF_032062105.1). Lineage (NCBI taxonomy): Eukaryota > Metazoa > Mollusca > Bivalvia > Ostreida > Ostreidae > Saccostrea > Saccostrea cuccullata. The sequence continues at coordinate 38,432 of NW_026931239.1, read as the reverse complement.
AATCTTCGGATTAGTGGGCCTTCGGACTAATAAACCTTCGAACCAGTGAACCTTCGGACTAGTGGACCGTGACCTCTACACCCCAGTAGGTATACTGTTTATGTGCGTAAGAATATTTTCCATTATCCCCCAGGCCTCCCCCGCCATTCAAATTTGCACAAAATCTAATGATTGCAACTGGGGTTCTTTTTCAGATTAATGTTTAGGTCTTCATGATATTTTACTGTGTTCACTGGTTCACGAATTACGGAGTTTTACTACATTGATCATTTTTTGATAATAAACGAATTTCACATTCCCAAGAGTTATCTCCCGTTGTCGGCGTAACGCTCATTTTTCCCTCTTTGTCCTTTGTAGGTTAGCTGTGAGGCTGTTAATATTTTAAAATTCAAACGTTCTATGACAATTTCAATCTGTACCTGTATTGCCAGAGTATGGGGCAACATAAAAAATAATGAGCACACTCGTATTGATTTTTATTTCTAGGATATTGGCCCATAAAGTTGGTAATAGGCTGAGGGGAAAACAGCGTCTTACGCCGGTTGACCCCGGATTGACCCCGCAAGGGGGAATAACTTTTATAACTGTGAAAGTCATCTATATATTTAAATTTTCCTTAAGAATTTCCATCTCTAACGCAACCAAATTCTCTACCCTTCGATTCTGTCAGATACATACACGTAATACTCAGTCAGATATCAAAGTAAAGCATTTTTATATAGTAAAAAAAGATTGCCCGTGAGAAAGTTTTTTAAAAAATCATTAATTTTTATTTGCTTGCAACAAATATCAATATGCACAAATTTGCGACCTATTTTAACTTCTGAATATCTAAAAATTCGCCTTGAACCATGCATTTTGTTTTGTATTAAATAAATAATTTTAAATTAATCGTCGCAAATTGATTCCAAACTGACGATAAGCAAATGAAAGATGTATTCTTCTTTTGACTTGAATAGATTGGAGTTTTGCCTTCACTCTAGTATGTATATTTCATGTAAACTGCACATTTGATTTTATAGATGTACTAATAATGCTTGGTAAATATTATAGATAACACTATGAAGATATTCAAGGTGTGGAATGTCAACAAAACTACTGGCAGCCTTCTTGGGGCTCAGAAGTTGGAAGAGCTAAAAATGAAAGGTATGTGTATGCACTGTGCAATTAGAAAACAAGATATTGTTTAATTATAAGTACATACGAAGGTCATTCAAAAAGTTTGTAGTCTCTTTTGTCATAACTTTGTTATTTATTACACTACAGTCATATTTAAACCAACTTTGGTGCATATATTTTAACAACATGCAGATTCTAATATATTGAGCAAAGAAATTGGAATATATCTTGTTTTTATCAAAATATCAAAGATTTAAGACAGCAAAAATGTGCTCACAAAGCAGGGTAAAAATTTAGTAATTGACTGATAATTCACTTTTCATGTCTAAAGCCATTCATCTTTAAAATTGTCCTTAAATGTCAGAATTAAAATTTAAATACGTAAGTATAATTAGGTTTCATTTCTTCAAAAGCTAAAAGTAAATGTAATACATTTCTTTGTTTAAAAGATATAAATTTCTATAGACAGATAGTCTTGATTAAAAAAGGAACAAGGTTCAAAGGAACATCACGGAGCAGCCAGTAGCAATATAATTTTGTTTTGCATTTGGAAACTTTTAAAACCAACTCCAAAAATGCTGGAGAAACCTGGAAAAATACATAAAATGAGACGTGTATATGTTTATATTATTTAAAAGAATATACAATATTTTAGGGGTAATTACTTTAGATTGGGCGATGGACGTTCTGCAAAGAAACAGATTTTAGTTCAAAATCTTGTCAAAAGAGTAAGTAACATCATGAAACCTGATGAGCGCTTCAATCGTAAAGCACCTGTAAAAGCAGAATTACATGGTAAAGGATTTGAAAACATTGATAATATTATTTAGGTATAATTAGATACTCAAATCATTGTTAGCATACTAGGTGTCAAGTGTTAATTATGGATAAATTTTAATGAATGAGGAATACGAAACAAACTGTGTATAAAATGAAAAGGCACTATGAGTTTGAGAAATTTTCCTTAACGTTTTTAATGTTACAATTGACTGTGCTCCGTGGTGACAAAACAGTAGAATAGAGTGGGGCTTTTCGTGCTACTTTGAGGCGCCAACGATTTGAAGCGCTGACGATAGATCACGGAAGTGTAGTATACCAAGAGAACAAGTTCAGGAAGTCAAAATCGGATATGAATACATCAATAACACGTCTGTTTTAATCCTTTTAACAACTTAATCCGTTGATCAATATATAAATAGGAACATATGAAACTAATTTGACAACTAAAAATTTAAATAAAGGTCATGTCGATGAATGATTTAAATCACAATCTACGGGGTTATAAGAACAAATTTAATGAAATGGACCCATAAGTATTTCCCGAGAATATGTATGAAGGGTAATAAAGTCGAAGATGTGAATTAAAATGAGAAGAATCAAATTTAATGTATCTCTTAATGAATAGAAAAAAAATAATCCCGACCAAAATTGTTTTCTGGATTAATAATACACCATCGTTTATAGAAAATTATATACATGTACGAACATGAAAAAGACTGTGAGATTTAAAGGTGATGATACAATAATTGACATTCCTTACGAGGATCGTAAGGGAGAATGGATGTTAATAGCCGTGGACAGATATCGTTTTCAGAGACGGATTAATTGTTTATCACAAATCCTCGAACCAATACTTGAAAAACATTTAGTTTCATATAAACTAAGGGCGAATTTGTTGCACATAAACTGGGTTTAGTTTTGAACCAGTTTTGTAAACTGTTCATTTGTTCCACAAACTGGTTTCAAACTAGTTTAAACCCAGAACCGGTTTTCCATTTGTTTTGGCAGTAACTGAAACCAGTTCGTTAAACCAACCAAACCACCTCCGATGGTGGTTTATTCGGTTTACGAAAGAGCGGGGAGTATTCCAATATGGCGGTGATGAAAGATGGTGACTATTCTAATAAAGAAAAAAAAGTTATAAATGATTGTTTTTTTCGAGGACAAACAACTGTTTTGACTAAAATGCCACATTTTGATACAATGGTATTTGATGTTTTATATATAAAGCTGAAGAGAATAGATTAATACTGCATATTGAAAATTAATCATGTTAATGGCGTTTGTTCAACAATAATGAACAGAATATGTTAAATTTTCCTCTTCCAAAATAAGTTTTGAATCATCTGGACAAACTTCAAAATGTACAGTAAATTGTAGAACATAATGTAAAGACAGCTTATATATTCAATTGGAAATCTAAAAGAGTAATTATAAATACTCGAAAATTTGGAAATTGTTCATTTGATTAATCTTTGAGGTATCAAAAATATAAATATTGCACTTGAACTATATGTAAGATAATCAAAGAATATAAATACATTATAATTTCTTGGATTCTTTTATTAAGAGAAAGATTTTAACAAATTTATTTGCATATGTATGTTGTTCTGCATCTTTTTGCTTTTTGATGCCATCTTGTATAAACTGTTCATTTGTTTTACCGAGGTAAACCGGATTGAAATTTAAACCAGTTTGAAAAACTAGTTTTAAACCTTAAACCAAAACCTGAACCAGTTTATGTGCAACAAATTCGCCCTAAGATATTCGTGTAATGTTTAAGGATGAAACAATAATAAAACTATGTTAAAAAAAATCCGGTGTTTTATTTATTTTTTTTTTCTGTAGAATGGACCCATGTTTTCTATTAAAGATACATTAAAAATGTGTTGGATTAAAATTATTGGAAAGATGTGTATCAATACAATAAACATAAATCGGAAATGTTTAACTTTTCATGACTATGTATAGTTGTATCTTATTATTTCACATCCTTGTTAGAATAAAATCAAATGTAATTATTATAGTAAACAAATTTCCGTTTGATGTGGTGTAATTTTACTAGATGAAATCAACCAATGAAACAAATATTCGGAAATGACAATATTTCCGATTTAAACTCTGTTTGGATATAGGTACATTCATTTAGTTAAAAGAAACTGATCACGACAACATGTCTACTACCCAGTGCAGTCTACAATTAGGAAACGAGCGATACATTCAAGCATGTACATTGGAAAATGGTGAACGCAGAGTCGACATACGGGAATGGAAATCAAGGGAAAAAAACAGTTTCCAACTAAGAAAGGCATCAGTTTAAACTTGCAGCTTTTTAAAACCCTGACGCTCTCCACTGATTTGATCGACACAGCTTTAGAAAGAAGATCTGAACTATCATATCGGCGCTAACATATTCATAACGGTCAAAAGGGACAGTCCTTGTGTTTACATAAGAAAATATTGGAAACCGGAGAATGAAGAAAACCTCGTACCCACCAAGAAGGGGATTTGTCTCCGTCCTCTCGAATACTTAAATCTTAAAACACATCTGAGTAACATTGAAAAAAACGTTCCCGAACTGGAAAACATGGTACCTTGTTTTCTGCAGGACGACCATCAAAACCAACTAGGGATGCTTCGATGTGCAATGTGTAATCCCTTAGAATATCAGAACTGGTGAAAAGATTACAAACGAAATGTGTGGAGACATTTTCATTGTTAAAAAAAACTTTATAAATTGTTTATACCAATCACACCTTTTGTAACTGCTGAAGAGTCTTTTTAGAAAAGTATTCTTTTTTGCACCTTTCACATTTCAACAACTCATCCCTGTGTTCTTTAAGTAAATGGATACGTCGTTGAATCGATGTTTTGAAACATTTCTTGCAATGGGAACACGTTTTACTCTTTTCACATGTCTTCAAATGACGTTCGAAATTGTCTTTCCGATTTATTTCTATTAATTGTATGCATTCAAATAAATAATATGTATCGATCACTAAAATCTTGTTATGAATCATTGTTTGAACGAAAGGCTGTGTATCGAGCAAGTTTTTTTTTATACAAACTAGTATGATGTCTTCTACCAAGTGTCGTTTAAAATTATTAACATATTTGTACTTACAAATGTACATGTAACAAATCAAGAAATATAGTCAACAGTAAATGGTTTATGAAACGAGGATTTTTTTACCAAAGTAAATTGTAGAGAATAAGTTCATAGCAACTGTCTTTCTCTCATTCTTGTGTATACCCCCAAAACCAAAACGAGTCGATCACAAACCGATAAAACACATCAGCGGAGGGGGGGGGGGGGGGGGGGGGGGGGTGTTGACTTTGTTTTGAAGTATTAGCAGGACACTGGTGTCAACACTCGAATAATGCGATCTAAAATGATTTTATACAAATCATTTAAGTTGTTTTATTATTTTAAATCATTCAAATTAAAGAAAAATCCAGAGATGAATGTTGTGTAATACTTCATATTGCTATCACCCCCACGGACACCTGTTGATGTGACCGACCCGAGAGACCAAAATCGCCGGGGTGGTTTATAGTAAAACGGGAGGGGTGTTAAGATCGATAAACTACAGACGCAATATAATTAACCATGAACTGTTTTCAATTAAATCTATGTTACATTAATTCTTATATAGAATATACCAAAATAAACATGGTCTCAATGTATAAATTCCTAAATTATGTTAATAAAACTAAAACATAATCCTGATCCACCCTCCACCCGTATAATTATATAAGATATCAAAGTCCAAATCTGACCACCCTTTTGAGATTTAACGAACTGTGAAGATGAGGATGGAGAAGTTGTGTATTTTGATTGTAATTCCGTTGTTTGCCTTGGGGTGCGAGCACCAGTGAAGGAGTGCGATGTCGGGTGTGGGACCAGAACATGCTAAGGTTCCGAGATGTGGAGATGATGGAAATCAACTATCTTAACCATGGCGTGGACCTGAAACAGTTTCCGCGGCTGCGGAAATTTGTTGTGAGGGAGGCAATGGTGTCGTGCGAGGATATTCTAAGCGGCGAGGCGATCATCATCCTGAATGAACAGATCTGCCAGGTAAATTGTTTTATATAAATAAATGAAAAAATTTGTTAATCCCCAAAATAAAAAAAAAACAAAAGAAAAAAACTCATATATTCATTATTATTATTTTTTAAAGGAGACCCAAACTAAAGGATCCGTGACAGAACCAACGACAACCTCCCCCACACTGACCACCACTTTGACCGAAATTGCCGCCTTGTCCTTCAGTAAGTATATACTTTCAATTGTCATTATCTTTAAAAAAAATAATAATAAAGTAAAATAAAATAAATAATTTACTATTTAATTTTCACATGTAGATAAACCCTGGATTTATGCCACCGGTATTGCCTCGAGTTTACTGGTTTTGATCACCCTAGTCCTGTGCATTGTTTGTGTACGCAATTACTATAGGAAACCTCGCCGCACAATTAACATTGAACTTGACTCTGTTAGTTCAATAACTGAGTTTGACTCTTCAGTAATGAGAGAAATTAAAATTGACTAATTGTTACAGTGTTGTACGTGACATTCAAAGTGTTGAGTTTAATGATGACTGGCGAGAGACAACTCCATCAACAAAATGTTCAGCCGCCTCCTGTTGTAGATGATGCCCTACCTCCACTCCGACGATCACAGAGACAAAGACGTCGACCCAATCGACTTACATATTAAATATAGATTGTAAAATAGACTCAATTTTGGTGTAAATAGTTTATTGTACATTTTGTTGTAAACTTTAACTGAACTTCAATGGATCTTATAACAAAAGATTTTTTTCTTACATATAAAGAATAAAAAAGAGGAAAAAGTATTTGTTTCATTACGTACAAAGTGTTTAGAGTTTCCTATAAATACTCCTAGGGGCTAATTCACTTTTCAATGTGTTCAGCTCCCTCTCTAATTTGGAGACCCTTTCCTCCAGGTATTGCTCCCACGTCTGAACAGTCTGAAAAAAGTTTAATACACATAAAATTTACTAATATTAAACGTTTTGATATGTGGATAACATATGACGGCAGTGGAGAGCTGACAGTAGGTTACGGAAATGTATAATACGATTGTTAAGAAAATCAATAATATTTTATAAGAAAGAGTAGAGATTTGTTGAAAAATGACGATTTAAACTTCCGGAAAAGTAAAAGTATCCTAGAAAGACGGATATACGAAGGTGTAATAAGTTTGAAAGTAAATGAATAAATACTTCCTACAGAAATCGGTATACATTATTCTTAATTTGAAACCATGGCGTTCGCATGTTCCCGATGTGATAAAAATTTTAAATATTTAAAAGACCGAGATCGTCATATGAAAACCGTGCATCTTGGTTTATGCGAAAGAGAATGTTTATCTTGTGGGAAGAAAATTAACAGGAAAGATAATTTTGAACGTCACATACGAACATGTAAAAGTTCAACAAAGTGTCGGCACTGCGAAAAGGAATTCAAATTGTCTTCTTAATGTTGATTTCATATGCAGAATGAACACAAGGACAAATTATTTAAATGTGATAAATGCAGAAGGGAGTACTTATCCTTACAATCATTTAAACAACACAATGGAAGATGCAAGGAACAAGTGAGTATTTTAAACAAAACTTACATTATTGTGAGTTGAAGAATCTAATATAATAATTTTCCGAATCGGACTCTCTGCAGTCTGCAAAACAAATGAATAAAATAAATTTATACTGACACACACAAACTAAAAGTTTGATTCTTTTTATTGAATTGTATTTAACAAACAATATCTAATGAATGATAAAAAATGTATATACATATACTTACTTTCCCGCTTCCAAACAGAGGCAACTATCATTTTATTAAAGGGAGAAAATCTTGTCAGTATTAACAAAGCTATAGATACCAACTTTACGCCACTTTGCAACTATGAATCGAAGAAGCTGACACCCGTATGTTCCTTCATGCAAAACATGCAGAACCGGGTGGTAGCAGATCAATCTACATGGTTAGCTCGGATACAGACGTTTTTGTTATTAGTGTAACGCTTTTTGATGAATTAAATGTTGATCAGTTATGGATGACATTTTGAAAGGGCAAGGATTTGCGATTGATACCAATTTATGTTTTTAGATCACTGGAACCATATCAAAGGCATTACCGTTCTTTCATGCATTCACGGGTTGTGATACAGTGTAGGTATTTGCTTTGGAAAGGTAAAAAGACAGCAGGCAGGCCATGAATATGTTTGAGAACACCACAGAAATATTCCAATTCTGAAGCACCCCTTGTGACAATTTCAAAGAACCTCTAATCAATGCACTGAAAGAATTTGTTGTCATCATGTACGATCGGCAAAATACGCTCGCTTTGATCCCCTCCCTAAAGAGCTGCTCGTGTAGAGGATATTAGAACTGAATTCAAGATTGGTCATCTATGGGGTCAGTCACTATGCAAGTGGCTAACTTTACCCTCACCTTCCAGTTAGAATTGAATAAAAAAATGCGGGTTTTGGGTCCCACACTAGACAATCTTGCCAGCAATTGCTGCATCATGTCAAGAACAACTAAAATGTGAGTGTAATATACCTTCAACTGCTTCAGGACCGGATTACCTTGTATTGAATTATGCAGCTATACGCGGTTCAGAAGATTAAGTCAGTTATGTCATTAAAACAGCTTTTGTTTGTATTTAAGCGCATGCGCAGTGTATGTAGATATAATATGGAGCTCAAATTATAACATACACTAAGTTCCCTTTTATTATTTCAGAAAAAATAAAAGTATAACAGAGAAACGTTCAAAATATTATGAAAAAAATATGAAAACAGACGCCATTTTGAAATAAGTGGCGGCCATCTTGAAAATGGCCGAAACTTGAATGGCCAACGATATTTTTTATTCCAGTAATAGTCAAAAAACCTTCATGCAAAATTTGGTGCTTGTATCCGCAAGTGAAATATTTTCCCCACTATCCGCTCCGCTAAATAGACACTGCAAATTTTCGAATTTGCTTGCTATTCTAAATAATTTCCAAGCTGCAGAACTGTAGCTCTCTGCTTGAGAAAATTTGGATAGATAAAGCAGAGAGCTACAGATCCAAGTGTTGTAAAAACCTTCGATTTACGCCAACAATTTTTCGTCGCTACTTTAGGTATTTATTTCATGTATTTTTTACTTTCCCAATGTATAAAAATCATTTTAAATGGTATTTAATAATTAATCATACATTCAACTTCAACCCTGATCATTTACTTTACCTATCAACGCTAAAAAATGACCGTTTGTGTTTACGGACGTCGAAATGAAGCTATTCTAAATCGACATAACAAAACTATATACAGGATTGTTTAGGACCGTTAAAAGGTAAACAAAGTATCAAATACTAGATTTAAATATACGAATTATTATTGATACCATTATAAAAGCCAGAGAAAGCTTAAATTACACGAAATAAATACCTAAAGTAGCGAGAAAAAATCGTCGGCGTAAATCGAAGGTTTTTACAACGCTCGGATCTGAAGCTCTCTGCTTTATCTGTCCGAATTTTCTAAATCAGAAAGCTACAGTTCAGCAGCTAATAATTTCCATGACTGGAATGACAATATTATTGCATTCTCAAAGTTCTCATTTTAATAAATGTATAGGAAAATGTAGATATAGATATTACTTCTATATTCTTTTTTCTTTAAAGATTGGAGACATCTCAGCCTCAATTACGCGGAGGGAGGTCCAACTTCCCATGAATGGACGCTCAGCCCTACTCACCCTTTAGGGGGGAAGGCTGAGCATCCCTCCATAGTGGTTGGATCGCTATACGAAATCCACGCAGTAAAGGAAGCCAATGAATTTCGCGGACAACGAGCTTATAATTCTACACAGTCCACATATTTTAAGGTAGTTCATCCTCATTGAGCAAAAATTTGTTCTAATGAATGAACTGGGGTCAAGATCTAGTAAATAAATTTAAACAAATTTTTTGGTGCTAGATCCATTATGACGTCAAAATCATTTTCAACTTTTTCCCCCCGTATATACGACTCTAACAGAATTATGTAGAAAATATGGTACTATAGTATTTTCAAGACATTCAATTTGATTTTCATCTTGTTTACCTACAAATTATGCCCCGAAACACCTTATTTGACCAAGGCTAAGTTGTAAAGAATCAATAAAGGAATTTGTTACTCATATTTGATGTGAAAAAAACTGTTTAAAAATTAGTCGAATTTTTTATTTCTCTGCTAGGTTGTCCATCATTTATCAACAAATCAGGGGGAAAAATAATTGCGTAGCCATTTTATAGTTGAAATTTGGGAGTGTTTGAGGAGCATTTGTCTCTGATAGATTTAGCAGTAGTTTCTTTAACTTCCAATTTTCTTTTAAAGAAACATCAAACATAAATGATATTTGAAATATATTTTAATCAGTATCTGATTTCATGTAAACATTGCAGGAAATACAGGTATTGGACACACCAGAGGAAGATTTTGCGGGAACAGTTGAATCTGTGGCGTTTGAAAGGCATATTCATAGAAGCTATTGTGGTATTGATTAATTAATAAATATATAAAACAAGAGGCCCACGGGCCTTATCGGTCACCTGAGCATTATGCAACAACTCTCCAGTTACAGTGTATTGAATTTGATTCATGTTTTAAGCCAGATGCTATATGGCATTCACAATTTTGAAAGAGGCACCATTGATCATCATAACAATACACTTAACAGTTGCTTAGCTTGGTAACTGAATACCCATACGCAGGGTAGGGGAACAAAAATGCACTCCAACTAATCAGTAATATTCAGCAATAATCAGTAGTGCCCCTAACACTGTGACATAAACCCCTGACCCTAGGTCCTAACATTGCACAAATTTTTAAAAAGCACACTTAAAATTGCCTATCAAAAAAATAAATAAATGTTTTATAAATAAAAAGGAGCAGATTTCAAACAATAAATTCATTTTCAGTATATACGTAGAGCCCCCACCCCCACCCCTGACCCTGGTGCCTTAAAATACCCAAATCTGCAAGATTAGGGCACTTGCCTATCATTACTACATGTATATGTATATAGGTAGTTCATCTACTTCATACCCTGAGACAGAGAAGAACATTTTCAAAGATTTAATAAATTTTCACTATATAATCAATAGAACCCCACCCCAACAACAGAACCCTTGACCCTGGGACCATAAAATTCACAATTTTGGTAGAGGCACTCTTTCTCATCATAACTTTGCACTTAGTTTATTTAATACCAATAGGAGCAAAGAAGACGATTTTCAAGGAATTCATGTATTTTCACTATATAATCAATAGAGCCCCCCCCACCCCTAAACACCAGAACCCTTGACCCTGGGGCCATAAAATTCACAATTTTGGTAGATACACTCTTGCTCATCATATCTATGTACTTAGTTGGTTTATTTAATACCCAGGAGCAGGGAAGAAGATTTTCAAAGAAATAATGCATTTTCACTGTACACTTATTTCGCCCCGCCCTAGCACTAGAACCCCTGACCCCAGGGCCATGAATTTCACAATTTTGGTAGAGGAACTCTTTCTCATCATAATTATGCACTTAGTTAGTTTGTTTAATACCTAGGAGCAGAGAAGAAGATTTTCAAAGAATTCATGTATTTTCACTATATAATCAATAGAGCCTCCCTCCCCCAACACCAGAACCCTTGACCCTGGGGTAAAAAAATTCACAATTTTGGTAGAGGCACTCTTGCTCATCATAACTATTTACTTAGTTAGTTTATTTGATACCTAGGAGCAAAGAAGAAGATTTTCAAAGAATTCATGTAATTTTGCTATATAATCAATAGAGCCCCCCCCCCCCTAACACAAGAACCCTTGACCCTGGGGCCATAAAATTCACAATTTTGGAAGAGGCACTCTTTCTCATCATAACTATGCGCTTAGTTAGTTTATTTAATACCTAGGAGCAGAGAAGAAGATTTTCAAAGAATTCATGTATTTTCACTATATAATTAATAGAGCCCCCCAACACCAGAACCCCTGACCCAAGGGCCATGAATTTCACAGTTTTGGTAGAGGCACTCTTTCTCATCATAACTATGCACTTAGTGAGTTTATTTAATACCTAGGAGCAGAGAAGAGGATTTTAAAAGAAATAATGCATTTTCACTGTATACTTATTTAGCCCCACCCTAGCACTAGAACCCCTGACCCCAGGGCCATGAATTTTACAATTTTGGTAGAGGACTCATTGCTGATTACAATCATGCAAACAGTTTGACTGCTTGATGTCCAGGAGTAAAGAAGAAGATTTTTAAAGATTGCAATAATTTTAGTGGTTTTGGCCCCACCCCTCAGGCCCCAGGGGGGCAGGGATCATGAAATTCACAATTTTTGTTCCCCTTCACCCATAGATGCTTTGTGCCAAATTTGGTTAAAATTGGTTCAGTGGTTGCAGAGAAGAAGCTGAAAATGTTCAAATGTTAACGCACGACGGACGACGACGGACGAAAACAGATAGCAATAGGTCACCTGAGTTTACTCAGGTGACCTAACTAGCTATCTTTTTTCAATATTTTAATCAGAATTTACTCAATTATTATTTTCAACTTATAAATTATTTTACAATTTTCATAAATATTGAGAGTAGTTTTCGTGAATTATATATATTTTTTAATTTATTAAAGAGGCTTTTGTTCAGGTAATTTATTTGATATGAAGCTTGATAAATTTCATTATCATTTTTAATTTTTGCCATTTACGGATTAAATAACACATAATTAGGGTAAGTGATATTCTTTTGCAACTGTGCTTATTGATATATGTTAATGATAGTAATGGCATCGTGCAATAAGTATGTTTACTCTTGAAGCGAAAGTAGAAATCGGCCTGCCAGTAAATGTACGACCTACTTAGATATAACAGACATGGGGGTACATCTCAAAAGCTATGCATGATCCAGCGGTCAAAATTAGCATGAAATAAGAAGAGAGTTTATTTTATACACTGCAAGCATAAAAAAGTGGAATCTTTGCTGATTTGTGAAATTAAAGCTGAACATTACTCGTAAATAGGCATAATCCGCCATATTTCCCGTTCTTCAAGGCTCTCCCTACAGCTGGTATATAAGGAGAAGATCGCTAGTCAGTTCAATGTATTACACTGTAGAGATTCGACGAGTGTAGACGTACATCTTATAAAGCGTGCACCTCAATTTCGAGGAAATTATCAAACTTTACGTATTTTTCTAAAACAGGACAAAAGTATCATGGAAAATACAGGTCAATACATTATTTACAAACTGAAAATGCACATAAAAACAAGAAATAAAGGCAAAAAAATCTACGACCACGATAGGAATACTTCACGTCGGCCACGAGTTTCGAGTGTGCAATCGGGTGTAACGAAATCGAGCGGTTTATATACCCGTCTGACAGTGCCTATTTATGAGAAGTGTTCAGCTTTAAATAGCTTTTGAATCAAAGGGGGTCTAAAATGAATGACGGAGTTCATAACTTTCTCCTTATTAAATACTAAGGGGTAGAAAATTCAAGCGAGTTCGGTGCCTGTGGGGAAGTCGGGTGCGCAAGTGTAAAGTAGAATGGCACAGAGGAGGGGATTGGTTTGAGTACAGTGAAGGAAAGGGCATGACATGCTATATTGGCAGAGGTTGGATAAACAAGGTCCTTTCAGAAAGCTACGTTCTTGATGTATGCAGATGTTCCGTGTGAATTATGCGCAATAATTCTTTGGAAAGTAATATTAAACGTGTTTTGACTTGTTAATTTAGTTTTGGTAGTTAAAAATTTTGAAACAATTATAAACAACTTTCTACAGATGAGCTTTTATTTTTTTTATGTTATTGATATTATTGACTTCTTCAAACAGAAATCAGTTAAGGTAGTTTCCGTAGCCGGGAGAGACAGAGACACTACGCCGGTCAGAGGACCAAGATCTGAAAACACAACGCCTGCCATCAACAGCAAAACAACATCAACGTCCCCACATTAGTGACCTACATACACATCAACAACACCAGCAATCCAAAGATTAACATCTCCAACCACCACCACAGTCAGAAACACTATAGTAGCACCATTTCCACCAGTATCTGCAGGCAATTCAACCACGCCGCGAGAAATCATCAACAACACAGGGTTCTTGGGGACCATTACAACCCAGCTAAAAAGCTCAAAACTACGGTCAAAACGACCAACCAGGATTTGCGCCTTGCCCATACCAAACTTGACGCTGCCAATCATCGGATTTTGAGGCTAGAGCCAATCACCAAGGGACTCAGTGTAGCCAGACCCAAACAGCCAGTGGCTCCAGAGACTGCCGATGAGGAAACCCCCAAGCCGGATTCCGGAAGACCTTAAAGTTGCAGACGATGTCCTGGCCAGTCTTCATCAAGAAGCCAACAACCCGGGTCAATTTGCATGCTTTTTATTGAGGAAATTGTTCGGGGTATTGTTTTTGACGGGCTTTCTGGTGAATTTTTACTGGTATGTTTGAGGATCCAAGGGAATTGGGAATTTAACGTCAGAAAGAAAAAAAAATATATAATTCAGACTAACGATGAAAACGACCACAACTTTCCACAGTCCAAGCTGTTCAGGAAGACCTACCCAGACAACAGGATTTGGTAGAGGACTCAATGCTGATGATACATTCTTTCTATTCTACCCTTTTTTAAGTCGTGGGTATTGTACGCAACAGATTAGTCGCAATTCATCTCCTGGGAGTGAGAGAAATACTCATATTTGGAATCTTAATGTTCAAGGTGACTTCTAGTAAACCAGAAAGTGTCAGTGATGAGCAATCTTGGAATCTGTTAGAAGTATTAAAACAGTGGATTAACATGAACGAAATAAAGGCAAATGCTGTTGGTGCCCTTCTTAAGATTTTGAGAGAAAATGGTCACGCATATCTTTCGCTATCTTCACGAACATTGCTTCACCGCCAAGAAATGTTAAGCTTTTAAGAGTTTCTGACATGAATTACTACCACTTCGGTTAGAATCGATGATAATCCATATTTAAAAAATAAATTCATACAGGTCGATTTTTATGAAGATACCCTGCATATTTTCTTAAATAACGATGGACTGCCATGTTTGAAAGTTCCTATACCTCGGCCTAGACAGTTCTATACATGTGATTCTGAACAGTTATCTACTGTTGGTATTAAACATAACATGTATTGAAAACAGACTTTAAAGAACTCTTTTAAACGTGAGGTGAACAATTTCGTCACATGACGAGCCATGTTTTGAATGCAGATGTGAGTGAATATTTTTGTGTTGGGATTTACATGCCTAAACAGTAAGTAATGTCGAAATAATAGTGACAGAGAATCAAATAAACAAACATATGACTAAATTGAAGCGAGCTGTAGTGTTGCCTTTGTAAATAATTCTTGCTATAATCGGCCAAAGTCGGGACTCAATTTCCAGACATGAATTATGAAGAAATGTCTAGAGATTCTGTAGGCGTCAGTCCAAATATCTAGCCTAGCAGAATCTCAACAGAGATTACCATAGAAAGCGAATCAAATAACATAATATATACCGACGCAAGTACTCCTTCTTTGAGATAAATGAAGAAGTAACATATCATATATTCCGTAAATACACATAGTTACTCAACTTCATATGTTATAATTGTGACAAGGGATCAATTTACGTATGTACATGTACCAATGACCGAAAACTCCTGAATGAAATATTTTGTGAGTACACATCATTCATGTTCAACTTCCACATCTAGGCCTATAATGGTAGCTGGCGAGTGAACACTCCTAACACCACAGTATAATATGAAAGATATCACACAGATTTTGAATATAAACAAGATTAATATTATAATAAAGAACAAAGTATTAACTAGTGCTAATTGTAACGGGGACCGTTACAGATGTTCCCCAAACACTCCCCAACTCCCTTTTGGTGCCATATTCCCTGTAATATCTATTAAATAAGAAATACTATATGGAATTTAGACTTAATCAAAGTCTTCCAAGAAGAATAGGAAATATATTTAGGTTTAAGCATTGCACGCGTGTTCATGTGCGTAACGACCATATTATCTTATCTACACTATCTATATATTACTTAATATCAAAGCATTTAATCCAAAAGTATTAAAAAATACACTCATTCAAGTGTATTTTTGATTTTACTCATTTCACGTGCAAGCACGTGCATGATGAATATACATTCTTGTAGGAGTCCCTTAAATTTATCTATGTTCTAAATCCCATCCTGTTTGGTTAAAAAACAAGGGAGTTACAGCCATTTGAAGTTTCAGCCAATCAGATTGTAGCACACATGCATGCGCATGATTTCATGAATTTTTATCTTCATTGTATTAAAGGATATCTTAATGAATGACTATATTTTAAAATTCCAAACATTTCGTCAAAAAGCAAAGGAGATATTGCCATTTAAAGTTTCAGCCAATCAGATTGCAGCACACATGCATGCGCGTGATTTCATGAATTTCATATTGTAGGATATCCTAATGCATGACTATGTTTTAAATCTCAAAGCATTTCGTCAAAAAACAAAGGAGATATAACCTTTTAAAGTTTCAGCCAATCAGATTGCAGCACGCGCGCATGCGCATGCTTTCATGAGAATTTTTATATATCATGCTGTAGATCTTCATAATGTAGGACTATGTTCAAAATTTCAAAAAATTATGACAAGAAACAAGAAAGATATTGAGACTTTAGTTTCAGCCAATCAGAGCGAAGCGCACGTGCATGCGCGTGAGATCTTGCTATTTTGACCATGCCATCTTGTGTATACTACTAATGTATCCTTATATTTTGAGTTTCAAACAAATTCATCAGAAAAAAGAAAAGTTACAGCAATATACATTATACTGGTCATTTCACGTGTTGCACGTGCCCGCTCTTGCAAGCATGTGCGCGCAAAATGACCTTCGTTTGGCAAATCTACATAACATGTCTACTGACCCTAAAAACATTTTACCTTAGTCGGATGTGTAGTTTACAAGATCACTCGTGGACAAAATTTTCCTAGGAAGAAGAAAAATAATAATAATAATAATAATAATAATAATAATAATAATAATAATAATAAGAAACAGAGTAAAAACAATATGTTCCCCAACTTCGTTTGGGGAACATAATAAAGGGAAAACATCCATTTAAGCAATAACTTGATGTTTGCCTTATTTGATAAGAAGATTATTTTGAACACCGCACTCGTCACTTTCGGACGATTCTGATCGCGACATTTATTTTCGTAAATGGATGGAATGTCAAATGGATGTCAAACATTTTGCGAGAGATAGAGCAGCAAAGAGCCTCTTTCATGCACTCTTCAGGTTAGTATAAAATTTAAATAAATACTATAAATATAATATACATTTAGTAAAACCTTAACAATTAAACACAACATATTGACATTTAGTAAAACAAAATTAACAGGTACATGTATAAACACAACATGAGGCTGATTGGAAATCAGTTATTTATATCCAATTTCAATGAAAGTCCATAAAACTTCTTAAGAACTTGTTAAAGCTGAACACGACTCGTAAATAGGCATACGCCATTTTTGATAGCATTATGTACGATACATCAATACTAGGGTATACTCGTCGCTTTCGTTACACCTGACTGCTTTATTGTCACAGGTATCGGCGTGGAATGGCGACCCGTGTTCGTGCTGGTATCTTGCATTACCTTTGTTTATATTTTATTGAAGTTACCTTTGTCTATGTTGTTTGTATATTGCTCTGACTTGTACAGCTATAACTGTAAATTTATTTGGTATCTTACTTTCCTGCATTAGACGAAGCATTACGATATTATTCTCGCTACCGAGTCCTGTATAGAATACGTCCGTCTAAACCGATGTCGACTGATTAAACTGAACAGTCTCCAATTCTTGCCCTATTTATATGGGTCTGCAGGGTAGCGAGTCTCGGGAACTAAAATGGCGGATACATTTCTTTTACGAATCGTGTTCAGCTTTAATGGAGATTAAAAATAAAAGATTAGAAGCGCAGATAAGGAAACAGATTGAGCTGGAGAGGCTCAAGAAGGAAAGAATAAGAAAAGCAGAAGAGATGACCAATAACGTGTGTTATTATCGACTACGGCGGAGTGAACAACAGGTAGAAGAATAAGGAACGAGAAGCATTTGATTAATGCTTTAAAAGCACAATTGAAATTCCGAAAGAATGTCTTGAAACAGAAGCACTAGGATAGCCAACTTATCAAAAAAGACTTCTGATGGTAAATATGAACCAGTTCTTATAACAAATACGAAAAAAAAAATCCATTGCCATCAGACCAAAACTGTAGAAGGAATAGCGTATCAAAAGAATTTCACAGACAATTCAATTTATTAGTAATAAAGTGCCCCGCCTCAGCATGATACGCCCGTCAAATATATTGTTCAATAATCATAAATTTTTAAAGGTGCAAGAAAATAGATAAAATTGATTAACAGATTGACACAGATATCAATTACAATTAATTTCCATTTCTTATCATGTTTAAAATATTGTACATATATACATCTCTAAGAGACCCCGTGGGGATCCGGGTTAGAATAGGTCCTCAGTATCCTCTGCTTGTCGTAAAAGGCGACTAAATGGTGCGGGCCCTCGGATGAGACCGTATAAAACGAGGCCCCGTGTCACAGCAGGTGTGGCACGATAAAGATCCCTCCCTGTACAATGACCGGAAGTGCCGAGCACAGGCCTAAATTTGCAGCCCTTCCCCGGCAATGGTGACGTCTCTATATCAGTGAAATATTCTGGGGAGGGGCATTAAACAGTATACAATTAAACAATATTTGCAATATATCATATTTTTTAAAGATCGAACATTATTAAAATATCCGTCTAGGGGGTGATCTTTACTTACAACATATATAAAAACTAGAGCCGAGCTCGTTGCTAAGCAACGAGTAGGTCTTCCGTCGGAGCTGCGGACAAGGAGAAATGACATTGGGTCAAGGTCATGCCATATTCTACTGTTAAAGCAATCTTTTAAGGGTAGATGTCATCTTATTTATGTTTTACTATTAAAACAGATAGTAAAGGAATGTTTGCGACCTTGACCTTGTTAAAATGACCTTACGTCACACCATGACACACGCTGGTGATAAGCAAGCCATTTGTGTGCTACCGTATTGACGAATTCTTAAGCTATATTTTTTCGATAGGCTTTGTCACAGCTAATACGTGTACACATGTGTAAATTAGGTATGAAAGTGTTATCCCTTCTTTATCAAAAGTCATGGTCAATTTTAAGCAATGTTTAAAGCCGGTTAAACTTCAAGGTCAAAGCTCATTATATGCTAGTATTTGAAATGATTTTATCACAGGTCACATAAATTTGACTTGTGTAATACGAAAACCCTATCTCTTCTCATTCAAAAGTTATGATCAAGATTAAAATTGTGAAAAGTAAATCAAGCCTCAAGGTCACGTTGTCAAAATCAGCGTATCGGTATTTAAAAAAATGTTGTTTCAGGTAATACACAGTGGTAAAATAAAAGCCCTAATCGATCTCTTTTCTCTCAAAAGGTATAACTATGGCTAATGTTTTTGAAAAGTGGGTCAAACTTCAAGGTCAAAGGGTAAAAAATCATAATGAATTTTCAAAGGCGTTGACATAGGTATTACATGTACATGTTTATAAAATGAAAGTTTTCAATTTAAAGTATCGTTATTTTTTAAGTAGGTCAAGCTCCTAGATGAAGGTCACGGGTTAAGACCTTCTGAGCGGAAGACCTTAAAAACAATCACAGTGGATTCTGGCCCGGGTCGACTTCCCGCTCCACTGCTGTCCCGAACACGTCCTGTCTGCTTGGCATCCAGGTGTAGAAGAGAGGAAGTGCGACTATCCCGCCATCTGACGTAATACAGACAATAAGTCGTACCAAAGACAGTCGCACAGATACTACACTCCCCCTGTTTTCTTTGAAAGGCTGGAGTCTACCACAGGAAAGAGGGTCCGGAACCATCTCCAATGGTGAGGTGCTGTAAACGCCCTCCCGGGCTAACAGCCCAAGAATTCAATGACAAGTGCTGGAGCAAGCTCCAGTTTAAACCACAAGGAATTACACAAATTTACCAGGTGGTTAGTCTGGGATAATTCCCAGATTACCTCAAACAACTCCGGTATAACATACACGGAGTGGGACAATGTCACCAGACCCACTAACAACTCAGAAATTTACAACACTTACACCACCAGGCTCTGGAGGGCTAACTTGCCCTCCGGCGTCGCCCACGCCTCTGCCTGGGTCTTGTCAAGCGAGAAGTACTTTTTACCTCTGGTGTCAAATCATCAAACAACCAGGGACTGCCCGAGTCATAGTTTATGGTGTCCTCTACTTCTAGGGTTGGACCCCTGCACATGCAAGTCGACATTCGCCAAGAAACATGACCATAGGCCTCCTTATTGAAAGAAGGATGGGATGCTCCTGGGGATAGTGAAGGGATGGAGGAATCACATGCCCGACCCTGTAAAAGTTATTTTTCCCTACCCTTTGTGTATTTACATCTTCGGCTATTAATTCGATTTAAATACTGAGGCCAGATAGGCTAGCGCTATCTCATGTGATTCCTCCATTCCTTTCCAGTGATTTCGTAGAATTACAATCAAACTTCAACTTCCAGGTAAGCTTAGTTTAATTTCCAATTTTTCGTGGTGAAATTTTGAAGAAGAGACTTTGGACTTTGCTTTTAAATGAATGATTTTTTGAAAATTAGCTTGTGATCCATTCTTGTGTCACATGACCATTTATGACTTGATTGTTGCAGAAGCATGCAATATTGACCGGTCATTAATATTATTGACCGCAGAACCTTACCTGTGCATAAAAAAAATGGCGGAACATATTACCGCTTCGTTATTTCTTCACGTTTACCATGTTTACTTTACTGTTTTTAGATAAAGACTATAACTCATTAACTGTACGTTATTCGTTAGAAATAAGATATAGACAATAAAATTGTGTACTACGTCATTTCCCATGTGTGATTTGTCGTCAGTTTACGAAAACGGTGGCTGGAGAATTAGATTTGCAACTTTGACAAGTGAGGAACTACAAGCAATCCTAGAGAACCGCGATAGTTCTAACACAAAACAATGTATAGATTCAGCGAAACGAATTCTCATTACATACTGGCAACATTGTATAGTAGCGGCGTCCTAACCGGAAACAGTCCGCAGGGGTTGCAGTATAAAGTTTTTCTTGATGTGATGTTCTACACATGTAGAAGAGGAAGGGAAAATTTGAGAAGTATGAAGAAAACTGATTTTGTTTTGAGGACAGATGGCCAAGGAAGGAGATATTATCTAAATGTCGCCCAGTATGAAACCAAACACCACTGAGGAAGTGATGTTAATGACTATGATGCATCTTCAGCAAGAATATATGAAAAACCAGGTAATAATACTTCAATTACAATCATTTAAACATAAAATTCATTTAAACTTCAGTATTAACTCATTTTAAAACATAATCTTCCTGGATTCAACTGATTTACAATTTTTTTCATGATACTATGTTCATGTAGGTGATGAGAAGTGCCCTGTGTCTAGCCTGGAGAAATACCTTGCAAAGCTGACTCCAAATTGTGAAAGTTTTTGGCAGAGACCGAAGCGCCATATCAAAGATTCGGATGCTGTTTGGTATGATAATTCTCCAGTAGGTCATAACACTTTGGGAAATTTTATGAAAACAATTTCTATGAAAGCTGAACTCTCAACTCTGTATACAAACCACTGCATACGTGCCACATGTATTACTAGTTTGGATCAGCGTGGGATAGAAGCTAGACATATCATGTCTGTAAGTGGACATAAGTCGGAAACCTTGATAAAAAGCCATTCAAGATGTGTAAGTGAATCCAAAAAGCAAGAAATGTTTGATGTTTTATCATCTGTGGTTTATCCATCACCAACGCTAGGGCTAGCAAACCCAGTAGTTCCAACACATTCTAGTACCAATACTTCAGAAACTCATGATCAGCTCTTGGATTTAAATAACTGTGAATTTGAGACTGTCAGTACCGAAAATTTGCTTTCTGAAGTCCTGGTTGATGAAAATAGTTCAGATTTGTTTGTTCCAGAAGAAAAAAAAAAGAATGTTAAAGTTGACAAAATGCCTCAAAACTCTTGTGGTCCAGTATTTAGAAATGTCGGACAAGTGCATATTCACTATTATGTAGGAAAGGAACAACAAAAGTAAAGATAATTAATGTAAAGTTCTTTATTGGAATTTTGTAATCGTTAATGGTTGTAAGATGTGTTTTTTCGCATTTCAATTGAACAATCAAATTTGAAGTAATTGTTGCTAAAATTGATATTTCAGAATATGCATTATTCTGTTGAAACTGTTGAAATAAAATGTTTCATGTGTTCAAAGTTTTCATTATCATTATTGTCGGTATAATAAAACAATTGATCACTCTTTATGGGGTCAGCATGGTGAAATGATGACCCGAGACCTGACCCACGAGGTGACCTGACCTGACCGGTCACACCCGCCGTGTGCTCGTTGTCATAATCAGGAAATAACGGAAAAAATCCGTGGTCAGTTCAGTGTATAAATAATGGACTAACAATTGGTATGAAAAACGTCAGTCAGCATTTCATTCAATGATAAATTGTATTTGCTGACAAGGTCATTGTATCGACCATAGAATTTACGAAATGATGACTTTAAACGAGACTGTTGATATTCTTGTTCATCAAATTGCTTGTCAATAATTTACCTCTTTTAAGAAATTGTTCATACGTAGAGCATGCTCTTGCGTATCGAATCAACTGAGATATAAATACTCTGTATGCAGGTGATGAAGGTATATTGCTGCATAAGTAAGGGAAGTTGACGATAGAAAAGTTAAAGTCATCACGTTTATCATATAGCTTGGTTGTTAGATTACCATTTGTGTCTTTTTCAAGTAAAATATCTAAGTATGAAGCAGAAGTGTCGGACTCTGTGGTATCTTTTATCTCAAGCTCACCAGGATATATCGTGTCGACGTAGGAATGGAAATAATCATTATTAATTGACAATACGTCGTCGATATATCTAAATGTCGAGTTAATGGCCACAGCAAGTGTTTTTTTCTTTTCACGCAAAAGATTTTGCATAAATTCGGCTTCATATGACTATAAAAATAAGTCTGCTAATAACGGAGCGCAATTTGTACCCATGGGAATTCCAATAGATTGTTGGAATACCTGGTCTCCAAAAACCACATAGATATTGTCAATCAGAAACTCAAGCATCTTCTTGATGTCAACTTCAGAGTACTTGTGTGTGCGATCAGAATCTGTTTTAACAAAATAATTTTTCAAATGACCAATGACGAGGTAAGTAAACTTACGAGTTCCATTTTTTTTGAAGAAGCAGCTGTCAATGATATCAAAAAGCCTGGATTTTAATTTGTCGTGCGGAATTGTGTATAAAGTTGAAAAGTCGTAAGTTTTTATGCTGTTGATTTTTATAAAGTCTTGTGATTTCAAATTGTCCAAAAGTTCTTTAGAATTTTTAAGTATCCACATCTGATTTACACCACTTCTTGAATATATAGTTGTACAGTACTCTTGAAGTTTTTCCTTCACTACTGTCAATATTTTAGTGAGAAGTAACGAAAGAGGCTTGGTTGAACATTTACTGGAACCTGCAATGTATCTTTGTTTGTAAGGATTCTTATGAAGTTTCGGAATCCAATATATATAAGGTAGTTCAAATTCATTTTGGCTCTGTGGAATATTAAAAGTATTCAAAACTGACAGGTGATTTTGAAGAATTTCTTCCTTAGAAAGAGTAGTATATGTATAAGTTGGATTACCACTTGTAGAATTAAATCCAAGTTCTTCTAAAATGCAATTTATATAATGAGCCTTACAAACGAAGACAAGAAAAGTATGTCAAAAGACGGAGCGGATAAAGGACACGTCAATTCACTACACCGTCACGTGACTTCCCACTTTGTTTCTGATTTAATATAGGTTACTCAACTTGGTTGACATTTTACATTCAGTGTACATCTCTAAGGTCAAGAGATAAAAACTACTGGAACCTAAAAGGGTGATGTGAGAAGATCGAAGGAATATACAGTAAAACTTGATCATTAAAAAAATCCCTTATCCCTATTCATGCACATGAAGAATATGAAAAGAAAACCTTAGTGTCGTTACAAAAGCATGGGATTTAAAGGGCAAGAGAGTGAACACAATTTCGTTCTGCTTTAAAAGAGTTTGTCTACAACTTGTTCTTGGACGGGGAAAGAAATGGTAGGTAGTAAGCCCGACAAAGGCATCAAAATTGATCAAATGTGCTCGTCAGGAGGATGGCTATCGGAAGTTTCCTATAGAAGACTGGCCGAGTTCTCAGCAAGTTCAAAGCTTATTTTCAAGGTTCAATTATCCTGGATTGCAAGCAAGTGAAGATGACGAAGACTTCAATGCAGTTTTACATCATCTTGAACCTGAACAAAATGAAAGAAAGTTGATCCAATCACTATGTGAAATTAAGCAGGAAAAATAGAAACATCACCAATATCACTATACCATTAATTCTAAGAACCTTTCAGCTTAGGTAGTACAGTGGCTGGAACGTTATTGTTGACCACTTACACGAACGATTCCGCACGATTAACGAACGATTAAACCTGTTACACCTCTTTAAATGCCCTTTATGTATTCTCTGGGAATTAGAGAGAAGAAATATTGATCATTTTCTACAAAAAAATAAAGAATTATATTAACTGAGAGACCACGAACATTTTTATTTTTTTATATACAGAATATTACTAACGTGCATGTACGGTACATGTATATAGATGTGTTTGCTTAACATAGCAGGAACTGATTGTTCACATACAGGATGGTAAAACAGGGCATTGAAGAGGGCTTTCCCTACAAATACTGGACTTAGTGCCTGTTTGAAAATTTTAACAAGTTACAGAGATAATGCGGAAAACTGTTAGAGGCATCAGGGTTCTCCATCATTTGTGATTTTACAGACCCTGAGACGTGCTACTACCCCACACGCTCGCTGCACGAACGGTACACGAACGCTGCACGGTTTACACTAAACGCTTCACGGTTTGCACGAAACGCTACACGGTTTACACGAAAAGCTTTGCACGAAAGGCTGCACGGTTTACACGAAAGGCTGCACGAAACGCTTCGTACACGTTTCTCACACGCTTTGTACACGATTCTCGCACGTTTTGGCCTCCGTTTGGATTTTTTACTCGGAATATCTCGGGAATTATTACGATTTTATCATTAATTAAATGGAAATCTTTCACAAAGCCACATTTAGCAGCTGTTTAACATCAGTACACTAATATTATATAAACCGATAGAAATATTTAATACACTGACAGTTGTAATTAATTTATAAATAATTGTCATTTCGTATTTATTTATTTATTCAACTGTTTAAAAACGGAATGCCGATATCATGAATGACTGTTTAATAAAATACATTTTAATATATATTAGTCATTCATTTCAATGTAATATTTTTACGAGTTTAATTTAATTCATCAAACACAAATTGGATTTTTTTCCTGCAGGAAAATGAACTCATTGATTTTAAATAATATTGATTATATTGTGTTTGATTTCCGTAGATGGATTATTTTTCTTGATTTTGATCAAGTAATAAAATTTGCTGATATACTCTACTATCGATTATTAACACATTTATCAAGATTTTTTTATCTTACGTAAGCATTATCTATAGGAGGAAGAGTTAGGGGGAGAGTTAAATGTGATGTCTTAATCTATTCTTATTCAATTTCTCTTTTTACACGAATCTCATCAAATAACATCAGTATACCCATCATACTGTAAAATCCTTCATTTAAAAACCCGACTTATCATATGTTTACATGTGTACATTAATTAATTGTCGCGGCATTTGACTGTACATTGTACAACAGTACATACAATGTAGATCGATCTTTACACCGGCATTCAGGTATAATATTACAAGAAAACTGAAATACCATAGATAAAATAAAAAGTATGTGATTTATAAAACAAATAATATACAATTATTCATAATTACTCCTACGCTTTTCTTACATGATATTCATGAAAATAAACCACCAAATCAGTTCTGTTTATTTTACTGTTTACGGCTAGAAATTAGGATTTACAAATAAAAGATGAAATCCGCTGATTAATACTTTATACCCATTAAATATTTATAGAACCATTTCATTTTAAAAAAAATAAAATAAAATCCAGTCGTAATTTTCAGGTGACATTCAAGTTATATACGCCGTATGGATGCCGATTTGTATATGAAACAAAATGATTAAATGATTTGAAACACATAAAGTGTAATGAAAAAATAATATTTCCACAAAATTTAACTATAAAACTCGTTGTAATAACAGAAAAATAAAGCAATATCTGCAATAAAGAATTCAGTCTTTTCATGAATATTGATAAAGGAAGTGCGTAAACAGTAGGTCTAAATATAGACACGTATGTCCACGGGAAATTATAGACATCGAGGTACGTTGCATTTTGACAATGATTATTAATAAAAGGTTAATATGCGTCATAACAGAGTATAGATGGTTGATACTGATTACATTTAAAGATAAGTTATATTAATAGTAACACGCCATCCATGTCAAAAGTGAGTTGTATCTCAAAGGGCTTACCTCGTTTTCTTGACGCCGTGTTTGTTTATCAATCTAAAAGTAGCGACGACGTCACGTGATGGATTTACTTAAAAATAGACATTATTCTCCTTGCAGGATAATGAATAATTATAATTTGATAACTTTATAACGAATTTTATTTAAATGGTGTAATTTACAGCGTTTTCGTAACTTTTGTTGGTAAACAAAATATATAAATTTCCAGCCGTATTTTAAAATGGCGCACGTTATAGCGTATATTACTTTAAGCCGTGAACTCAACATGTACATATAGCAAAACAGGTTTTCTTTTGCCATGCACTGGGAGCCCGTGGTCGCTGTTGTAAATGACCTTGATCACAGTTGAAAGGCGGAAAGAAGATTCCAATACATTTTAAGGGGTTATAGATCTGCGCACTCATTAAACAAAGGATTTAAAAAAGAATATTAATTTAAGCATTTATTTAAAATAACATAGGATTGAAAGTTACAACAAAAAATGGGAGACTGCACCAGTAATTTAATTTATTTCTAAACATGTGGTCGTCAGTGCATGTGAATAAAAATTATAAAATCCATGTATTTGACCATAATGAGCAACAAGTTCTATGTATTAAATTACTCATCGTTTCAAATCTTTCTTTTACATACTTTTAATGTAAAGAGAAAAGCGGAGTCCTGTTTAGTTTATTTTTTTTTGATTTAAATAAAAAAAAATAATACCAGTATTTCTTCTTTCTTTGAGAAAAAAAATTAAGAAGCCATGATCGCGTTGATGGTACATGTATAATGAAATCAATGACCTTAAAATTGTGTACATGGCTGATTAATTTGAACACATTCTCTATAGAAGGAAAGGTAAAGAAAACAAACAAATATATATTATGAATTACCGTGTAATGTCATTTTGTTCCATTTTTTTACTCCTAAAATATCACAACCATAAATTATTCAACAAGCATTCTGAGAGTATTGCATAAGCAATACATGTCCCCTACCGGGTTCCCCTTTTCTTCAGGATGTCATTTTTTAATGTGCAAAAGTCATGTCCAAGGTTAAACTGAAAGATTTTCAAGTTGTAAATGCCTTAAAATCTTATAAAATAATAAACATTAAGACGAAAATTCAACTCATTTGTCCATCGTCTTTTCCTCGCTTCATATTTTTGTCGACAATCGGAAGTTAGCGCAGTTCAAACCTGATCTTAATTAAGAGATTATGAAAAATATTCAAAATGCCATAATTCTGTCAGAAATCAATGAAGCGAAACGAAATTCAAACTTGATCTGTAACTCATTAAGATACACTCGCTTACCAAAATTCAGCTCAATACCTGCAAGCGTTTAGAAAAAAAGTGCGGAAAACCAAGTGGGAATAAAAAATATTCAAAATGCCATAATTCTGTCAAAAATCAATGAAGCAAAACGAAATTCAAACTTGATCTGTAACTCATTAAGATACACTCATGTACTAAAATTCAGCTCAATAGCTGCAAGCCTTTAGAAAAAAGTGCGGAAAACCAAGTGGGACAGACTGACGGGGACGGACAGATGGACGGACGGACGGACAGACGCAGAGGAAACCTATAGTCCCCCCCCGGTTTCACCGGTAGGGGACTAATAATAAAATACTAATACAATTTGACATCCTGACCCATCGATAGCGATATTTAAAATGAAATGACTTCCGAATGAATCTTACACGATTCTTGCACGAAAGTCACACGTTTCTCACACGGTTCTTACACGAAACTCGCACGTTTCTCACACGCTTTTCGCACGCTCGCTACATGGTTTGCACGAAACGCTTTGGAGCTTACATGAAACGCTGCACGGTTTACACTAAACGCTACACGGTTTGCACGAGACGCTGCACGGTTTACACGAAACGCTACACGGTTTGCACGAAACGGAAAGCGCACGAAAGTCACACGCTTTTAAGGGGTAGTAGCACGTCTCAGGGTCTGTACTGTGTTGCAGAGTTTACGCGAAGCACTAATATTTTGCGGTATTTTCGCGACCAAATTCGCAACTGATCACAATTACACAATCACACACTTATTAAAAAAACACTAATTCGTTACACAAATGGTATGGTCGTACATACTGATAAAAGGGAAAAACGTTCTGAAAAGCAGAGGAAATTTTCATGTAGATTTGCCAAGTTTATTTATCAGGTTTTTTTATCGAGTTACTGCATTACAAAAAAAAGGACCCAAGATGCATCAACTCACAAAGTTTGATGATTCTAAGCCAAAAAATACCTAAGATACTAAAAAATTACCATAAAATGTTGAAACTAGGTCATCGTGACCTATATTTTGGTTAAAATTTTTTGAAGTCACAAGATGCATCTGCTGAGCAAGTTTGATATTCCTACGTCTAAAGGTAATCAAAATAAGCCTTTTAAACAATTCAAAAACAAATTCCTGCATAATACAAAAAGTAGGTCACAGTGACCTACTTTTTCATAAAAATGTTTTAAGGTCTCAAGATGCATCAATTTACAAGATTTGATGATTCTTAACCTCTCAGTGTCTGAAATAATTGGATTAATTGTTTCTAAAAGAATTAGTCATAAAGTTCAAAAAGTAGGTCACGGTGACCTACTTTTAGGTTGACGTTGTTCAAGGACCCAAGATGCATCAACTGACAAAGTTTGAAGATCATAGGCTTTAAAGTACCCGAAATATGCCTTCAAATCAATTTGAAAACAAATGCTTACAAAATTTAAAAAGTAGGTCACCGTGACCTACTTTTGAGTTAACATGATGTGAAGTCCTGAGATGCATCAACTTACAAGATTTGATGATCCTAGACCTAATAGTAAGCAAAATATAAACGTTTTCATTAATTGTAAATTTAGGTCAACTTTGAAGTGACCTTGAGACCACGCCCTTTGCCCCAGGGTCATGCCTTGAACAATTTTTAATCTTCAACATATCCTGATCATTGTATGTAAGTTTGGTGAAAATCTGCCTGGTGGTTCTGGAGAAGAAGATTTTTTTGCAACCAGTACTTTTGGTTTTGTTTTCCTGATTATCTCCCCTTGTTTTAGGGTCCCAACCCTTATTTTAGTATAAGTGGTAGCCCTTGGGCCAAGGATACCCTGTGACAAATTTGACACAGATTGGCCAAAGGGTTCTTGAGTTATGGCCCATATTCTGAAAAGTTAACGCACACCGCACAAATGGCCATAGCATTAGCTCTTTGAGCCTTTGGCTCAGAAGAGCTAACAAAATAAGAGCAGAACAAACACGGACCTCCGAAACATCAGAGGTGGGATCAGGTGCCGTGGAGGAGTGAGCATCCCCTGCCGACCGGTCACACCCGCTGTGTGCTCGTTGTCATAATTAGGAAATCACGGAAAAAAACTGTGGTCAATTCAGTGTTTATTTTATCAACTTGCTTGTGGAATCATCCTCAGGTAGTGAAGATTCAAGTTTTTTCGAATCATGACCCCCGGGGCAAGTGTGGGGCAATAATGACCGACCCAAGTTTTACAAAGGAATATATAGGAAAAATCTTTAAAAATCTTCTTCTCCAGAACCACTGGGCCAGGAAAGATGAAACTCATGTGGAATCATTCTCAGGTAGTCTAGATTCAATGTTGTACAAATCGTGACCCCCGGGAGGGTGGAGCCAAAATGGCCGACCCTAGTTTTACATGGGAATATTTAGGAAAAATCATTAAAAATCTTCTTCTCCAGAACCACTGGGCCAGGAAAGATTAAACGCATGTGGAATCATCCTCAGGTAGTGTAGATTCAGGTTTGTTCAAATCATGACCCCCGGGGCAAGGATGGGGCCAAAATGGCTGACCCAAGTATAACATAGGAATAAATAGGAAAAATCTTTTAGTATACTTAGTATTGTTTCTAAAATCCTTAAAAAAGCTGTATACACACAGCTAGAAAATTATTTGACTGAAAATAATATTTCATATGAATTACAATCTAGATTTAGAAGTTCATTTTCCACAGATAGCTGTCTACATTTAACAGACTATATAAAAGGTACAACAGCCAAAGGTATTTTTACAGGAATGGATTTACTTGATCTCCAAAAAGCATTTGACACAGTGGATCATGATATCTTGTGTTAGAAACTTACTGCTATTGGTATTCAATCAATCGAATTGTTTAAATCATATTTGAGCAACAGGAAACAACTTGTAAATGTCAATAATACAAATTCTACATTATGTGATGTGACATGCGGAGTACCTCAAGGAAGTTTGCTTGGACATCTTTTATTTTTAATTTATGTCAATGACTTACAATCTTGTATATACTAAGAATGTAAAGTACTTTTATATGCTGATGATACTGCTATACTTTTTTTCCACAAAGATCCAATTGTTATTTCTAAATAAAGTGCCACGCCACAGCATGATACGCCCGTCAAAAAAATACAATTATCTTAAACAATCAAAAGTGCAAGAAAATCATGACAACATTGATTTTAGACTTTCATGATTTTTCAACTCCTTAAAAAATTTGTTTATCCATCTCCTGTGGTGTAGGCATTAATTATAACATATACACTGTACATGTATTGCATCATTCACAGATTTCTATACTGGTTGTGTTAGACCTTGCCAAATGCCTATCATATTAAACATTATCAAATTAGGCTTAACAACTTAATCTATACCTAATTAATTTTGAAAATGAAAGGCTTGCCATCAAATATAAAATGACCAACAGTTCTTCTGTCTAATATTCCCAAAGGATACACTGTCAGTTAAGATAATGCTCTGAAGAAATAATTGAGACAGCTATAGCCTTGCTACATTGAACACATTAATTAATCTTTAACTGGATGCTTGTCTACTCATTACTCCCAAGAGATTATTGGATCTGCACTATCTACCATAAAGCATTTTTAAAATATATGAAACCTCAATGATTTTTTAATTAGATTTAATGGCAGACAGGTTTTAAGATGCAATTCATATGGACATGCTGATTCCACACCACCCCCATAAAATTAGTTTTTTAAAGTTCATAATATTATGTAATATCAAAACAGTTTATTATGCAAAATCAAATTAGTTTTATTTACTTCTCATCAAATTCATTATAAAACTTATGCTAGCCAACAAGAGCCATTTTTAATCCAACAGGATTACCCATTTGGTCTAATACTCAAGGGATATAGATAGCACCGATGCTCTTCCTCACACTAAACTCATTAATGTCTCTCTCTAATTTGACATGCAATTTTCTGTTATCAAAATTCTTCTTGACCAGTGCTTGATAATTAAACTCATGGGAGTGGTGGAATTTCTTTAACATACATTAGATTTGTTATATATTGCTGTCAAGTATATGCTAAAAAAATAAGTATTTTTCCTGATTTAACATTTTTCTAATAAGGATAGTGCAATACTTTTACATTTTTTGGAGTGAGTAAATGAAGAGAAAAAAAAACATTTTTTTTTTAAATTTCACTTAAATTAAAGGTCACAGTGACCTTGAAATAGGTCGCGACACACCCTCTACCTAAGATGCATGAAATGGCCAAGTTTGATGATTCTAAGTCTAATAGTTTTCAAGTTATGGACCGGACAGGATTTTTCCATACTTGGCTATAACTTTTTAATTATAGGTCAGAGCGACCTACTTTTTGTGCACGACACACCTTCTACCCAAGATGTATCAGCTGACAAAGTTTGATAACTCTAGGCCTTATAGTATTCAAGTTATGAGCCGGACACGAGAAAAGCTAACAGACGGACGGACGGACAGACGGACATGAAGCCTAAAACATAATACGTCCCGTCTTAAGACGGGCGTATAAAAAGTCTTGTATATTAGAACTCTGTCAAAAATGGTTAGTAGACAATAAGCTATCCCTATATTTGGGTAAAACGGAGAGCATTTTATTTGGTACTCGACGAAAACTTAATAAGCTTTATCTTAAATCTTTCTCATTATTTTGTAATGGAGTCAGAATTGAAACAAAAACATGTGTGAAATATTTGGGTGTATTTTTAGATAATGTACTATCTGGTGAAAAAATTGTTGAAAATATAATCACCAAGACAAATTAGCGACTGCAATTTCATTTAAAATATAAAGATTGTTGATCTTTCTCGTCAAGAAAATATTAATGTTCAGCTTTAATCCAGTGTCATTTTGACTATGATTGCTCTTGTTGGTTTGAACGTTTGACAAAAAATATGAAAAATAGACAAGTTGCTCAAAATAAATTTATCAGGTTTATACTCAACAGCCACCAAAGGAAGAGAATTACTTTTGACGAATTTGAAAAAGTAGGCTTCTTGAATGTTAGTAATAGAGTTTCTCATTTCCGACTTAATCATGTGTTTAATATTTTTCTTGAGAAATGTCCAAATTATTTATCTGAGCATATTATTCAAAACTCTACAAGAACAACTAGGTCAAGCAAGTTGGAACTTTTTTATCCCAAGGTTTAAGTCAGAGCCGGATTATTTCTATTATATTGGTATCAAGGAGTGGAATTCACTTCCAGGTGAGATAAATTCCATCAAAAACAAAGGTCTTTTCCAAAAAGAATTAAAAAAACACCTTTTATTTAAAATGCACACAATATCTGAAAACGAGTTTTTATACTATTAGTTTCTTAAAAAATACAAATTGTCTTATTTATTTATGTTTTATATATAGGATCTCCCATGATTTGTAGTTGGATATGATTTTTATCCAAAGAGTTGTGTGATTTTTATCCCCGAGCCTTGGCGAGGGGATAAAACACACAACGAGTTGGATAAAAATCATATTCAACTACAAAACATGGGAGATTCTTTTTATCCCATGTTTAATACTTCACAACCGCTGTTTTATTTAGGACTCTGCTATATTTTACTTCCTCACGCTTACGCAAAAACCATTGTGACGTCATAACTGTGGGATATGAAAACGATATCCCATGAGCTATATCCACGGGATAAAGGTGTAAACATGGGATAAAAATATTTATTCTTATTTATATCACAACATTTAGTGCTAAGTGCGTTAATTACTATTACAATCTATGAGGATCCCATTGGAAATAAGCACAATATTACTTTCATGGGTCATCCTCGGGTAAATGGCAAACTTAGTACAAAACTTATTTAGCTACCCGCTATTCTCTTTTACTGAATTAAATGTTTATCTTAAGGTATTCAATGTATAACGAAGGGATTTTGACTGATTTTTATAATTTTAAACTAGTTAAAAGCACACAGCTAGAAAACAATAAAAGTGAAATAAACCAAATTCACAAGACTTATAACAGCTCACTCCTCCATGGCACCTGATCCCACCTCTGATGTTTCGGAGGTCCGTGTTTGCTCTGCTCTTGTTTTGTATATTTGTTTAATGGACGTTGAGATTGAATACTGTTCGTCATTTCCATATCCTTATGTAAGGAGACGCTCATTTTGCACATTTACAGTTTTTGAAGAGTTATCTGCCCTTGATGAAAAGAAGAAAATTTTTGATTTCACAAAGTTTCTGCGGTAAATAATTTATTTTATTTTATATTTTAATAAAGAGGGAGTTTATGCATATTTTCACCGAGAGATTTCTTTAAAATTCAAATCACTTTTTACAATATCTTATAAAACATGCACTGCCCATAGACTTCAATGTACAATTCAAAGTGATATTAATTGGACAATAATCAAAATTTTGTAAATTCCTTTGGTGGAGCATTTTCATTTGATAACATCTTCAAATTGCTACCATGATTAAAAATATTGAACCGTTCATTTATTAGGTACAAAATATGGTCGTTATACATTGAATACCTTAAGTACTTGTTTTTTTATGACACAATGCTAGTGTTTAATTACAATTGTATTTTTTAAAAGAAATCATGATTTCTTTGGATTCCATGTGCAAATTTTGTTCTTAATTATCTATCTTATGCTATATATGTCATGTGCCATTTCCTGAATAAACAAACAAACAAGTAACAAAACAAACCCACAAGTAGACTACACTAAGATACATAATTTATGTGAATCGGTTCTTGTCATTATTTTATTTATTGCTTTTGTAAATTTTTATATCCCAACTGCTACCTTTCTCGTGCTTTATTATATGTACAAACCAGTAGAGCTTGTCTCGACAGAGACGTCTAGTTCATTATATCCATTAAAAATATCTTAAACGACCGAATCAGTTTTGTTCTTGAATTCTTCTGACAGAACCACGACCCTGTGACACTTCAAGAGATTTCTGTAGTGTTTCTTCAGGAAGTCCATCCTTTCTTGAACTAGACACAGACCTCCCAGGAGGATTGATTGGTGTTTAACGCCGAGTCGGCAATATCCCAGGAGGAATGATCCAGTGAAAGGAGGACATCATGGAGAAGAGGAACTTCAACCATTAGCCTAAGGTCAATGTTGGCATTACAGTCTGTCAGGGGTGTCCACTGTTCAGAGTGGAAGAGTTCAGGAAGGGAAATGCAGCATGTCCTCTCTTTTATCAAACTGTGTGTACAGTAAGTTAGTTTTAATGAAATAATTATTCTAGATATTTTTATCAAATTCATTGTCGATACATGCTGATGAGAGCTATGCAAACCATTTACTAGTATAATATTTTTTTTCAACTTCATATGCTGAAATATACTTTTCAACTGCATCAACAGTTTTTGACCTTGGCATTTCCTTTGACCTTGTCCTCGTTTTTATGAAATTAGTGTCAAACTTCATATGCTGATACATACTGATGTAAGCAATTCAACTGCATCACTTTTCAAGATATTCTGATCAAATTTCAAACACTAATACAAATTTTCATGTTTCTTTACTAATATACCCTTGCGGGGTTATTCATGACCTATGGACATATTTCTAGTTAACGTTCATGTGGTTTAGCTTAATTATTACTCCATGACTCTTGATCAAAAACACATTAAGATGAAATAGCCAATATTAAACGATTGTTTTAGTCATAAAGTTAATTATGATTCCAGTTTCTATTTTAGGAGATGAGAAGTGTGATGCACCCTGTGATCCTGACCCTATACCCCCAGATGAGAGATAAGATGCACCCTGTGATCCAGACCCCCCCCCCCTTCCGCCCAGTGGTCTTCTTCCCAGACATTGAGCCAGCCCTGTCATGGCGACAGAGCTCTGTCCAGTCTACCACATCTGATTATAGAAGACGAGTGCAGGCTGGAAGGTGAAGGTATGGAGCACAGGCTTACAGAGTCGCCTTCACCACTGTCTCCAGTGTTTCAGGATATCTCGCCCACATTGAACTGGATTCAGACCTCTAGGGAGGAACCGTCGGTTAGGAGGGGAGGTTTCATGGAAATGAAGAACTCTGTGCATCTGCCCTGTCGCCTCCCACACTACCCTCTGTACTGTTTCTCCAGGAAGTCAGTCCTTTCTTGAACTGGATACAGACCTCCCAGGAGGATTGATTGGTGTTTAACGCCGAGTCGGAAATATCCCAGGAGGAATGATCCAGTGAAAGGAGGACATCATGGAGAAGAGGAACTTCAGCCATAAGCCCAAGGTCAATGTTGGCATTACAGTCTGTCAGGGGTGTCCACTGTTCAGAGTGGAAGAGTTCAGGAAGGGAAATGCAGCATGTCCTCACTTTTATCAAACGGTGTGTAAGTTAGTTTTAATGAAAAAAATCATTTTAGATATTTTTATCAAACTTCAATTGTCGAAACATGCTGATGAGAGCTATGCAAACCATTTATAATATTTTTTTCAACTTCATATGCTGAAATATACTTTTCAACTGCATCAACAGTTTTTGACCTTGGCATTTCCTTCGACCTTGTCCTCATTTTTATGAAATTGGTGTCAACTTCATATGCTGATACAAACTGATGTAAGCAATTCAACTGCATCACTATTCAAGATATTCTGATCAAATTTCAAACACTAATACAAATTTTCATGTTTCTATACTAATATACCCTTGCGGGGAAATTCATGACATATGGACATATTTTTCTAGTTGCTTCCATCAAATCTTCTTGGCTAATGTTTATCTAAATTTTGATTGGCTATTAAAGCTGAACACGACTCGCAAATAGGCATACGCCATTTTTGATAGCATTATCTACGATACATCAATACCAGGGTATACTCGTCGCTTTCGTTACACCTGACTGCTTTATTGTCACAGGTATCGGCGTGGAATGGCGACCCGTGTTCGTGCTGGTTATCTTGCATTACCTTTGTTTATATTCTATTGCAGTTACGTTGATCTATGTTGTTTGTATACTGCACTGACTTACGTACCTATAATTGTAAATTTATTTGGTATCTTACTTTCCTGCATTAGACGAAGTATTACGTTATTATTCCCGTGACCAAGCCCTGTATAGCATACGTCCGTCTACACCGATGTCCACTGATTTAACTGAACAGTCTCTAATTCTTGCCCTATTTATATGGGTCTGCAGGGTAGCGAGTCTCGGGAACTAAAATGGCGGATACATTTCTCTTACGAATCGTGTTCAGCTTTAATACGGAAGTTAACCTTTTGGTTGTCACTAATATCAATCAAAATTCATACTCTTTGAGTGCATCCACTAGAATTCTAAGTTTAAATTTTCTATTGTCTAAAAAAACTATAAAAACCCGAGTAAATGTTAGTTAAGTGGGGGACCTTGGAATGCATTGATTTGCTGTAAGTTCTCTCACTTTTATTGAGGTTTGGTAGGTATTTAATAAGTTGCACCATTAGAAATTATTTTATATATTATTAGGTATTTGTACAAAAATTGTCGTCGTCTATTGCTCCTGTTAAATTTTATTAGGCCATTAAACTAAAAGCTAGGAGTTACGATTTTTCATAAATGATGTAAATTATAAGGGGTTTAAAAATATGTCTGGGCCTTTTTCCCCGGCTAGGTTACACTAGCGTTTCCATACGCTAGGTTGGGGGTGATTTTTGCTTGATTTTTTAAAAGACGGAGGATTATTTTTTTTACAAGGCAGAAAGAACAAAGTACGGTATTGCCTAAAAAATGCCGCGCTTCAAGTATAAATAGTTGAGAATATTTTCAAAAGCTAAGGATTTTCCCAATTCAATGATATATAATTTATTTATGTGACCCCAAGGGTTACTTAGTAATAAGACGCTGAATACTGCATCCTTTTCTAGCACAACGTCGACGTTTTACGAAAGAATTAAACCCAACGTCATAAAAAGATAAAGCGAGTTTTGCGTCGATTATCACATCTAACCGTTACCTGACTCGTCACTTTTCATTGATCGTTTTTGTTTGCATATTATGAATATTGCAGAAAAATATTCCACTGCAAATTTCAGCTTATTTTTTTTAAATAAACGTAGAGATTCTGAGTGAACGGACTATAAAGCTTGAAGATTATTCAGCAATGCTCTTTTATTTTAGGTATGGAAAAGCAGTGCAAAATATAACTAGTAGACTAATTGTTCACTGAACAATTAGAAGGTCTTTCCACCTTCTTCTTCTTCTTTTTTTTTTTAAATGTTTCCAAGTAATTTGAATTGTTAAAAAAAAAAAAAAGTTCCTCGAACTGGGCTCGAACCGACATCCCTTAGTTTGTAAGTCGGACACGCTAACCATTGAGCCATCAAGTTGTACACAAGTAAGTGTAATTTGTAAACTAATATTTTTTTAAAGGTGGAAGAGGATACCTGTAGTTTCGTAGGAAAGTACCGGTCAAATTTCTTAAAAAACTGAGATCTTGCCGGTTTGATGTGATATTGTATGTAGGAAAATGATAAGAATAATTAAGGGACACATTTGCAGTGAAGCAATGACACTTAGCATATATAGAGTCGTAAAAGCGAAAGTAATACACGTGGTCAGTTGCCGAGGAAATTCAAAATCCCGGAAAAACAGTGAGTAAGTCATGGA
>NW_026931238.1:0-4555 GCF_032062105.1 Saccostrea cuccullata | reverse complement strand
TATAAGCTAGGGATGTGGGGAAACGAATGCATAAGGGAGTGAGCATTTTTTCATTAATTTGATACATCACTCGATCATAGGTCTCGTAATATACTAATTTCATAGATTTTTC
This sequence comes from Saccostrea cuccullata, assembly GCF_032062105.1. Classification (NCBI taxonomy): domain Eukaryota; kingdom Metazoa; phylum Mollusca; class Bivalvia; order Ostreida; family Ostreidae; genus Saccostrea; species Saccostrea cuccullata. The sequence continues at coordinate 4,443 of NW_026931238.1, read as the reverse complement.
TTCATTTCCATCACCAAGGGTTTTCCATATTTTTTTCAATGATCTCTGTAGTCCTAGACTTATTTCCTCTGTTAAAGCCTTGGGGTGAACATAAGGCCCGGATCTGAAGTGAATTCGTCTAATTTCCATCTTGCTGTCTAGTTCAACGAGTGCAGGCCGTTTAGTATGGGCCCAATCGAGCAGTACAGGACATTGACGTAATGGCATTGGGTCTAAGGTTTTCATTTTAAATCTGCCATAAACATTGGGGTTTTTGATATGGCGAGCAAAAGACTGAGGAACCAGGATGTCAAAATAAGCCTCCTTTTCTGTAATGTTTTTCAATGAATTGGGATACATCATTTCTGTTAAAGCCACTTCCCATTCTCCGTCGGTTAAATCTAGGGATTGTGGTAATAAGGTTTTAAATTGAGCGGTCGTATTGCTAGAAAAAGAGGTCATAGACCCATCACTGGGTAAAGTCATGTAAAACCCACTGCTCTCGCCCATGTTCAATCTAAGACTGAGACTCTAGACCTTAAGACCTTTGTATTTATAACAACACTTTTTTTAAAAATTCAAAACATTTATTCAAAAAAATTTACACATCTATTTCTTCTTCTGATGATGATGATCGGTCCTCAATCACTCGAGTCAACAAATGTCCTTTCTTTTCCACCGAGTCTTTAATCTGGGAAAAGGGGATGCGACAATACAAGTACTCTGTAGGACAATAATGAGGTGGAAACGTCAGTCCTTTTTTCTCCATCTTGAAATAATATTTCAGACAATCTCCAATGTCCGAGTACCATGAACTTTCATTCTGAATGGTGTTGATGGGTGTCAGTCGATTCCTTTGAGTACAAGTAACCCATTTGAATTGCTGATAATGTTGGTTGATTTTCACCCTCACTCTAGATCCTGTTAGAGGATAGGGGATTTTCATTCTTTTTTCCAACCACACATTGTCCAGGTAATAGCCTGGATGATTTTCAAAGAAATCCATGATGGCTCCTATTTTACTTTTCATCCACCCTCCTTGCATGTACATACACTGACTAATGGGACTCTCACAATACCAACGATACTGCATCTTTGAAACAAAAAACACGTCTGACTTGTTCAGTGTCCTTTTTCAGAATGAGAGAGGGTTTGTTATATACCTCTTGATAAAACCTTTCATCTATTTTTTTTTTTATTTTTTAAATTTTTATTTTTTTTAAATTATATTTTATTTTTAAAACAAACAACAAAACAAGAAAGAAATAAAAAAAACACACAAATTTTTATTCAAGTCAAAAAATACAAAAAAAAATGATTTTATTGTCCTTCATATCGGCATAAGGGGCATTTCTTGTAGGAAGTCTCAAAGAGTTTCTTCACACACTTTTCACAACACGGATATTGCCGGCATTGTCCGCATTTCCATTTTCCTCGAGTCTTTTCCTGGTAGCACATCATACATTCTTTCAAAGGTCTGTTCCTGGTCATTTTCACCCATCGGGGAGGCGGTATGTTCTCAATTCCTTTCTTCCAGATGAAATATTTCAGGCACCAGCTACAACCACAAGTCTCCATGGAAGGGGGGTCTTCTACAATCCAGTGTGGCATAGGTTCTCTACATTTACTACATCCCCAGTACCAAGCAACAACTTCTCCCGCATCGTTGTAGCCGACGTATTTATGTATCTCTTGTGTGATAACTATTGTCTGTGTATACATCAAAATAGATAATTCTCCACACAAAAGACATTTTAAATAATGAGTGCAGTGATCTGTTGCATCATCTTTAGATCTGTTGCATATTGTTAGATCACATCATTTCTGATATCTAATCAATTTTATACTATATCTTTTAATTCTCCACACATATACTTGTTGCACATGATTGCTGCATCATCTTTTGTTTATATTGTTGCATCTATGTAGTTTAACAACACTAGAATTTTTTTGGTTTTTTTCTTTTTTATTTTATTCATAACAAGAACAAGAACAAGAACATTATAATAACAAACATTCAAAACTTTTCTTCAGTTCTTTTTGTATGGGAAAAGGTCTCCTTCATGTACAAATAGTCTGTTTCACAAGCTCAGCTTGATATAGAATACCTTGCCATAGTATGTTATACAATCTCCAGCTTTTTTTCATCCATTTTCCTTGTGTAATGACATTTTTTAGGTGAACTGGGTCCTACTTTTTTTTATTTCTTATCAAAGAAATCTTGAATACATGTCTCTTTGTTTTTCATCCATTCAACATACAATTCAGGTGTTATTTGAATTCCCAACGATACTCTGATCAAATAAATCCATGATGTGTGTGCTCTGTGGACTTCTCATTGTGTCTTTTTTATCAATTATTCATTCAATCACCAGTGTCATCATAAAAACTACAAATATTCTCATCTAGTTACCATGATACATCATACCACACTGGGTGATGATATTTTTTTGTGCAAAATACATTTCTTCTGAGTAGGAATATTTTCACACATCCATGGATTTTTTAATCAGAGATCGTTGGAAAATAGTAGAACCTGAAGGGACTAGTCACAAAGGAGAATGGATGAAAAACAAAGAGACATGTATTCAAGATTTCTTTGATTTCAGGACAAACAGGTCTCAATGAAATCTACCTGTATAAGAGATTCAGTTACCGAGCAAAAGAAGCAAACAGATAATTAGGACCCAGATCACCTAAGTATGGAGAATTCAAATGGAAAGTCAGTTATGTCTTGGCTCACCGAACACAGGGACCCGAGAAGACTTGGATTCATGGAAAATGGATAGAAAAAGCTGGAGATTGTATAAAAGACTATGGTAAGAAAGTGGCTCTAAAAAGATACGATATCATGGACTGTGCTTGTGAAACAGACTATTTGTACATGAGGAGACCTTTTCCCATACAAAAAGAACTGAACCAAAGTTTTGAATGTTTGTTATTATAATGATGTTCTTGTTCTTGTTATGAATAAAATAAAAAAGAAAAAAACCAAAAAAATTCTAGTGTTGTTATTGTTTCCCCCTTATATACACATGAAACCAAGCGCTCTATGTTAGATATAGATTGATGTAGAAAAAGATGATGCAACAAGTATGTTATCACTGCAACAGATAGGTATATAAAGCGGACGAAAGAAAAGATATGTTTTGTCATACATAAATACGTCGGCTATAACGATGCGGGAGAAGTTGTTGCTTGGTACTGGGGATGTAGTAAATGTAGAGAACCTATGCCACACTGGATGGTAGATGACCCCCCTTCCATGGAGACTTGTGGTTGTAGCTGGTGCCTGAAATATTTCATCTGGAAGAAAGGAATTGAGAACATACCGCCTCCCCGATGGGTGAAAATGACCAGGAACAGACCTTTGAAAGAATGTATGATGTGCTACCAGGAAAAGACTCGAGGAAAATGGAAATGCGGACAATGCCGGCAATATCCGTGTTGTGAAAAGTGTGTGAAGAAACTCTTTGAGACTTCCTACAAGAAATGCCCCTTATGCCGATACACTGGACATTAAAATCATTTTTTTTTTTTTGTATTTTTTGACTTGAATAAAAAATTTGTGTTTTAAAAATTCTTTGTTGTTTTGTTGTTTGTTTTAAAAATAAAATATAATTTTAAAAATAAAAAAAAAAATAAAAAAAAAAAAACAGATGAAAGGTTTTATCAAGAGGTATATAACAAAACCCTCTCTCATTTTGAAAAAGGACACTGAACAAGTCAGACGTGTTTTTTGTTTCAAAGATGCAGTATCGTTGGTATTGTGAGAGTCCCATTAGTCAGTGTATGTACATGCAAGGAGGGTGGAGAGAGAGAGAGAGAGAGAGAGAGAGAGAGGAGTGAAAACTAAAATAGGAGCCATCATGGATTTCTTTGAAAATCATCCAGGTTATTCCCTGGAGAATGTGTGGTTGGAAAAAAGAATGAAAATCCCCTATCCTCTAACAGGATCTAGAGTGAGGGTGAAAATCAACCAACATTATCAGCAATTCAAATGGGTTACTTGTACTCAAAGGAATCGTCTGACACCCATCAACACCATTCAGAATGAAAGTTCATGGTACTCGGACATTGGAGATTGTCTGAAATATTATTTCAAGATGGAGAAAAAAGGACTGACGTTTCCACCTCATTATTGTCCTACAGAGTACTTGTATTGTCGCATCCCCTTTTCCCAGATTAAAGACTCGGTGGAAAAGAAAGGACATTTGTTGACTCGAGTGATTGAGGACCGATCATCAGAAGACGAAGAAGAAGAAATAGATGTGTAAATTTTTGAATAAATGTTTTGAATTTTAAAAAAGTGTTGTTATAAATACAAAGGTCTTAAGGTCTAGGGTCTCAGTCTTAGATTGAACATGGGCGAGAGCAGTGGGTTTTACATGACTTTACCCAGTGATGGGTCTATGACCTCTTTTTCTAGCAATACGACCGCTCAATTTAAAACCTTATTACCAC
>NW_026931237.1:0-46352 GCF_032062105.1 Saccostrea cuccullata | reverse complement strand
ATGTTCAACAGTATATCATCTTTGGAAAAGACAAATCTAATGCAATTAAGACACATATGTAAATCCTGATGCATAATAATTTTAGAACATCCACATCCAGAAGTTTCTTTTTTAATACACAAACGTCTACTCCTCTTCACAGCATTTGTAAATGAATGCTGGATATGGTAGATCCATTCCATGAATATATATCCAACAAATAAAAATATCTCCAAAAGCAATTTAATTTTAAATGAGAAAGGCATATTTCCTGATGAAATGATAATCTCCATAGTTGCACTGCTGTCAGAATCATTTTTGGGACAGGAATCACAAATTTTAAATTTTTTTTCATATACTTCCCATCATGTGAATCTCCCATATTTCCATGATTTATTTCATTTACTCCATGTTGCTTTTCATTGTTGGTTAAATTTAGGATCAAACTGTAATAGATTTGTGACATGTTTTTCTCTGTTATTGGCTATTCTTCAATCTCAGCTTCATACACGTGGGTCACCGCTCTTGTTCTCAAAGAATGATTCGCATAGTGTCCTAAAATCTTGAATTGTGATATTTTAAAACTGGAACACTAACTTCAGAATCTGCTTACCTACACTACAGACCTCTGCTTGTGCATTACCTACTTTAGAGTATTTACCACCCTTTGGCCTGTATTTTGGAGAAATATGTAATATTACATTTTTCCATCCGATAAGGACATCCTTGCTCATGAAGCTTTACATGGGAAAAAATTTACCTGGCACTGTCCATTAAGTTAAACAATGCAGCTATTGTTTTCATCTCTCACTTTCTGGACAATCAAGTGTATGACGTAATCATAGCAAATAAAAAACCATCACCTGGGACAGTTTAGTAAGTTAAGAAAACGTTTTAAGTAGGATAAAGTCCTCAAACTGCCCTCCGGGCCTCAAACAGTTCTGTCTCTCACAGAATGGACAGTTTTTGGACTTTCTCCTTTACGTAATGGAGAAGACCTGAATTCATTACCAGACAAAATTTCTACGTTCATGAATGATTTTTTTTTATTTATGTCATTTTATTACTCCGTGTCAGTTTCAATCTCTGTTCCATGACAATCTGTATGGCCTATTATGTATACAGCTTTTTTATACTTAGACGTTTGACTGACTATAAAAGAAAATAGTCAACCAGCTGCTAAGTTGCATTGTTAAAACGATAGTTTCAGTTTTTCAATCGTCCTTTATTTCAATATTTATACAGTAATATTTCATTATCCCCTTCGTATTATGATTATGTCACATAGGTTTGTAAAAAAAAAAAACAAGGCCATCCTTAAAAAATTGTTTTTTTGCGGTAACGCGACCAACTCACCAAAATCCACCCTACTGGATTTTTTTTATGGGTTCAAATTTTTTTTTTTTTTTTTACATATCCATTTTCTAATTTTATCCTATTGACATTTTTTTACGTCCCCATTGCACCCGAAGACGCCGTTTTTAAAAAAGAACTGATGTGTTCTGATATTTGAACAATAAAAGATTGGATTCATTAAGAATGCCTTAATTTTCTTGTTTGATTAGTGACTTAACATGCTTAAAGTTAAATCTAAGACATATTTAACAGGTCTGGACGATTTCTAAATATGGAAGTCAAGAACGATAATCGAAAGTTGCTATAAATGGACATCAAGTAAACGTAATTATTTTTTTGACCAATCAGACACCATCATTTTTACACACCCCAAAACATATCTTAAAATAACAAAAAGATAACACGTGCTTTTGTTTTTCTCCTCAAAAAGATTTTTTCAACAAAAAAATCTGTAGAAGTAAAATGAAAACTTTTGAAGAATAAAGTATTCCCCACATATCTCGGTTAAGAAAAAATAATGCATGATAGAATGTAATCGTTTAGTACGGAGGTATAGACCGCACCAGTAAGTTCCTAAGTTCAATTATAACATTTACCAGAATATATTATATGTTGGTAAATATAATTTTGCTTATCCATCCGATTTTCATCGATAATGCTTAAATTCCATGTGTATAAATCAACTCACACAAGTGTTTATCGTATCGACTATACGCATACAGTTTTAAATTATCACGGGTTTCATGAGCGCCGAATACAACGCTATGCAGAATTTAAATGGGTATAAGGAAAGGCTTATAATGTGAAGAAAATGTAAATATACATTAAGTAATGGATATATGCCGAATACTGTTCTATATGTTAAATTATCAGACTGTTTGAGGCCCGTCAGGGCTGAAAACTGTCTGATAATTTTACATATAGAATAGTATGAGGCATATATCTTACTTAAAACATTGCCATTTAAATGTCCAAAAGTTACCTGAAGGAGTCCGACAATAACACAATAGGAGTTTAGGCATCCATTGTTTTCTACCCGTCTGATAAGTAGATAAAAGAGACGACACAGTAAAAAAGTGAGTGAACTGTTGTTTCATTTGATCCATTCAATGGCAGTCGTTCAGGTTCAGTTTAGCAGGACAGGGGTCCGGTGGTGAAGGATTTTTTTTTTTGGGGGGGGGGGGGGGGGCATTTTTATTTATGATGTGCATAAATTGACATTGATACTGACATAATTTTGGTAGATATTATAACCATCACCCTGGAAAGTAAAAATGCGGATTTTTACCCTGAAGTTTCAGTTTAGATAATGGAAATATTCTCAGGTTTTAAAAGTGTGGCCATCGGGGAACAAACATAAAATAAGCAGATTTGCAGACTCTTTTTCAGAAATGGATTTAAATTCGTTTATTCAAAGTGCTGTATCAAAAATTCTTTTAAAGAGTGGAAATTATTAATGTTATGGAATGTTTAAACTCGGATTTTTTTTCATGGATTTGCTATTTTGTAGCAACTTAAATTCCTTGCGTTTGCTTTCCCTGAATTTTTTCCTAACATTTTTATTGGGGGTTTCTGGACATATTAAACCTCTATTTTACTCTTCTTTTTGTTTTTTAAACACCGTCCGATTTTGTTATCATTGCCGTCCGATAATATATTATCAGACTGGTAATTATTATTATCGGACGGCTACAGGTAAATTTTTAGACTGCAAGAACAAAGGCATGACGTCACAGCAATGTTTTCATGCGTTTTATCCCAATATCTTACCTCGCATATCAGAAAAAGCATGGACCATTTTGTTTAAAAAAAACGCTAAAAAAATAATAATGACTGATATCTTTTCGATAAGATTTTTTATGTCAGGCTATAAAAACTGAAAATTTTCCGAATTTATATCAATTTTTTAACGTACGTTAAACTTTTTGGATTGCTACCTCCTAGTGACAGATTTTTTTATCCCATTTAAAACGTATTCAAAGCTTTCAAGTCGTGTTTGTTCACGGTAGAATTGTCATAAATATTATTTTATTTCCAAATGCGCTTTAAGTTTACAAAAAGTTTGTTCTAAAAAAATCTTTTTAGCAAAAAACTTAATAACCACGTGTTATATTTATTTTCTGATGGGTTTGTCTAAATGCTGTTATCTGATTGGTCAGAAGGACTAGCGCCTTGTTTATTATTTGTATTTATAGGTATTCAGTGCAGGGATGGGGTAATTGAATAAAGTAATTGTAATTGAGTGTAATTAATTACACTTTTCAAAGTAATTGGAAGTAATTTGTATTTGAGCAAGCCTTCAATTACAAGTAATTGAATGTATTTAGATACATTTCAAAAAAGGTCATGTATTTTCAATTACTTTTCAATTACATTTCAATTACTTTTTTTTCAAAATGAAAGTTTTTATTTTTAAAAAATGTCTTATACACAGTTCTATATTGGTGGGTTAAACCGTTTATAGTACTTATTCCCATGTTTTATAAATCTCAGTTCTCCCTATTCCCATTTGCAAATTACAATGATTGTTTAGATAGTAAATTTGTTTGACAGCAATTAGACTAACCACATCCCCTTTTAGATTAACCTGTATTCTATTCGCTTCAAAATAGAATAAAATGAATGGATTTTTGATAAATTAATTATTTATTTCCTTCAAAAATATGAATTTGAAAAAGTAACAAAAAAATCTTACCATAAACCATACTGTTGTAGCATGGGCTTGTGTTTGTACAATAATTTATTGTCTCATAATGTTTAATTTGTTTATACAATTTGTCACATTCATTATAAGGTAATGGTCTAATTTTGACAAGGTGTGAACCCCATATCATACCCCAAAACACTGAATCATTCAGTCTGAATGAAAGTTCAAATTCAATCGCTATAGAAAAATCGTTTTAAGGAAAATCTTTATTATTTTTTTTATAAAAATAAAACTCAAGTAATTGAAATGTATTTAATTACATTTGTCAAAGTAATTGAAAGTAATTAATTACATTTGAAAAAATCAATGTAATTGTAATTGCAAGTAATTGACAAAATTATCAATGTATTTGAAAGTAATTAATTACATTTCAAAGTAATTGACCCCAAGCCTGGTATTCACGGTTATCGCTCTTGACTTCCATTTTTAGAATCGTCCAGACCTGTTTAATACCTCTATCTAATCGAAATTTAATTCTGAATTTTTGTCTCAAAAAAAAAAAAAATAATAAGCCTACCTACCTACCCACACCTAAAATGATGAGGCGCGTTACAGCAAAAAAAATTTTTTTTTAAGGATGGCCCAACAAATTGATTGAGGATAAAGGGATCTCAACTACCTTGTTTTAAGTCAGCATTTCGAAATTAAATGATCAGTGAAATTGCCTTGTTTGCAAATACAATCTTATATATTATATATAATAACTAATATGTTTCGTACAACTGTAAGGCCATTTCTTACATATCGAATTACTCCACTGACCTGAACAATACAGAGAATTCATGCCGAGTTGTCAGGGTATTTCAAAGGCACCTGTCCTAAATCTATCATTCCATTTTGGTTTATGTCCTGTTCTCCAATTTGTATTGATTGAAAGGGTTTAAGGATCATCTACTGTTATTCTTAATTTGAATTTGCCGAACGCGTAGGAATACATCATGTGAAAAATTAATTCCTAGAGCTGAAACGTTAACAGAAATTTAATAACCAAACATTAAACATAAAATATCTAACTTTGAATTTACAGTATATGAAATAAACAAGTAATTAACTAAGATATGTTGTTTTTTTTTTGCATTTAAAAAATGTTTCATATGACGTATGACACTGTTTACAGCGTTAGGAGAGTTAAAGTGAAAGTGACAGTCTTTGAAGACATAGCGTGCTCCAAATCCCGACAAATTAATGGATTCCCTGCTTAATTGGAGACTTTGATTGCTGACTGACTGTGTTTGAGTGGACGAAATCAGGCTTGGATGTAAGCATGTTTGTTTTTTTCTCCGCTTGCTACATTAATTACTACATATAAGAACATAGCTGATGACACGTTTTTGTTCTGTACTCTGGCGACGGCAGTATGACTTCAGTGATTTCTCCCTCTTGTGATCTGACATAAACATTATATGCCTGTCGGTTAGACCAGCATTTCTCATTGCTGTGATCGAAGATAAACAGAGAGAATTTGCCGTGAATCTTGTGGTCCCAGTGTTCTTGTAAATATCTAGCATGAATGTTGTGAATTTTTTGGGCTTAACTGGGGTGACTGTATACCATACTGAAAAGGATTGAAGTTATTCTCCACGTAAAGCATCTCGTGCACAATCATTAACTCTTTGCCCCTTGCGCTGACTGTGACGTAATAATAGCATTACATTTGTTAACATTCGATGACGTTATCCCTGTCCTCGCAGAGCACTTGCGATTACGTACTGAAAAAAACGTATTTCCACATGTAGAGTTTTATGGTATTTATGTAGCGCTTTTTATTATAAATTAGAAAGCGTATTATTGTATATCATTTACGTAATTTGCACATCCATCTGTAAGTTGAATTTTAAAATATTTAAATAGTCATTTTATCCTATTTATTTATTTTTTTGTGGGATATTATACATTTTAAATAAGCACAGTGTATCATAGCTTTGTAAATCAAAAATAATTAATAAGTTCATCAAATATAAAACAATTTTCAAAATAGTTGTTGGGTTCCATTTCCGTTCTGTTATTGAAGACAGAAACAAACCTATATGTATTATTATACCTCTTACCCCCCTTTTTTTAAATTCTTCGGTCACATGTACATATACACTATATGTAGCCGCAGAACTATAGCGTTATCGTTTTTTTTTTTTATTTTAGTTTTTGAACATAATATTGGCGGAATTTCTTTTAGTATAGTGTATGCTTTATTAACTGTGAATACCGATATTCTATTTTCCACAGTACATGTATGTATAAACATACTGCAATCAATCATCTCTCAGTATATCCTATTTGTTTTATCCAATCAGATGTTTTACAATTTAATTTTTTTTTAATTTATAAAAAATCATCGTAACTAATTCCTTTTTCATGAAATTATCCGTACGTTCGATGTATAAAACTTCCTTGGCAATCTGCGCGGTAAATCTTTGTACTTAAAATGCATCTAATCTAGTTTTTCGTTTTTACATTTATATTTACAGCAGAAGGATTTTTTTGGCCATATACGCAGAAAAACAAACGTTTCCATATTTGACGATTAATTTTAATCGTTGCAATTCCTACTGTAATTTTATTCGAAGAATTACAATAAATGTATAATTGTTTTTCAAATTAATATGTGGGAAACTTGTTTAAAATTGACACAAGTTGAAAACATTTTTAGACCATTAAAATTATTTATCAATACATTGAATCTAAGGTACAGAATATAAAGGATTGTGAACACACTATATAAATGAAATATATTCACAAATCGCATGATATCAGTCACATTTCATTAAAAAAATGTGTCATTTTAATTTTGAATATTGCCACACAATCCGATAACTAGGGTTCTATACAGCACATATCCACCCAACCCAATAACTGTATTCATTTGAACACTTTGAGTTATTCCTCTATCGATAAGAACCCATGAAACAATGAGAAACATTGTTTTCCGCACAAATGGGTATCGCAAAGACTGCAACCATATGCAGTATCCTTCCTTTTTCTTGGTGTCGACTTTGAGCATTGTTTGCAATAGGATCTTTTCTTCACTAGTTTTGAGAAACTGTGACATGTCGGCGTGTTTAAGGTGCGTCTCCCTGCTGCCCTTAGTGGTGTCCTGAAAGATCCAATCAAATGCTGAGCTAGCGAGATTCTAAAGTCCAGCTGTCGGTATTTCTTCTTAGGAAGCTGGGGTCGACTTTCTTTCATAAGAATATAGGCATTAATGATAGCAGTGTTGATAAGAAAGTGAAGTACATATTTCCACCACTTTTTGCTTGCCCTGCCGACTGGATATTTCGAACGCAATTGATCAAATAAATCAACTCCCCTAAAATATGATTGATAATGCCCGATACTTTGTGGTCTGGGGACGGATACAGCTGTACCATCTTTCAGTCGCCTGGATACATTAGTAGCCATCTCAAGCGGCGATGTCATTGTTGACAAAACTGACACGGGTCGGTTATCCATCCACACAGTAGCTGTTAATTGGCCATCTTGTCTGTAACAAGAAAGAATTTACTTATTAGTCACATATTTCACAATCGTTACGTGTAAAAAGGCAATATTTATAAATCAGGCCCAAAACTGCATTTCAGTGTAGTTTCAGATATATACCGTGTTACGTAATCTCCTTGGAACTTTGGCGTCACTGACTTCAGGTCGCTAGGGAATCCCTTTCTATTCCTCACAATAGTTCCACAACAGAAGATCTTTCTGGCGAGTAGACCCTTCGCTAGTTCAACGGAAGTAAAAAAGCTGTCAAAGAAAACGTGATGGTTTTTGCCCTGTAATTCCTCCGTAAGTTTAAAGACTACTGTCTGGCCAACAGGAACACCCTTGTATTGGTCCCTTCCGAGATACAGGTCAAGCTGATGGCAAAATCCAGACAAACTGTCGCACCGGAGCCAAACCTTTAATCCCCATTTAGTGGGTTTAGAGGGTATATACTGTTTGGCCTATAAATGAAGATAGCAAGATATTCTATGCACATTATAAATTGGAGACAAAGAAAAAACGCATCGTTCAAAAAAATCAACATGAGAAAGGGGAAGCACTCATTTCATAAAACTCATATTCTTAAATCAGGGAAAGGAAGGGGGGTTAAACCATTTTGTAACAAAAATAGTTTCAGGTACATCAATAAATGAAGAAGTTATGCTTTACTACCTTATGTCTTCCTTTATATGCTATCATGCCTTCATCTATGGTTTGCTGTTTCCGGGGGTTGTAGGATTCAGACATGTTTTTTGAAACAATATCCAGAATAGGGCGAATTTTATAAAGCGTATCCTCCGTGTTCTCTGCGCTGCAGTGCAAATACTGAGTTATTTTTTCGTAACGTTTTAAGGGCATTACTTCCTGGAAGCCAGCATTCCTTAAAAATTTATTATGACTCCAGTACAACTTGTAATCGGGAATCTTGTTTATACCCATCATGATCAGAATCCCAATATATGCCTGCATCTCATTATATGTACATTCATACCACAAAGAATCACGACCTACATTGAAAAAATAGAATGAACCTTTTAATGATTTAATCTAGGGATGTGAATTTACATGTATATGTTCAACTTGAAATAGAATTAATAAATTTATTGAAGTGCAATATTTGCCTGCATTAATTTTATACAGGGTGGCACCATTTCAATACATAAAAATATTGTCGAAATAACGCGCAACTATTTCATAGTGTTTTGCAGGAAATAGTATTAGTTCACCCCCCCCCCCTTATTTCACCAGTAGTTTTAAGAATTTTAACCTTTCACCTAATATATTTATTACTGACTACCTGGCAAATGTGTGATAAGCTTCAGTACTAGTGTAAATAAAATTAATATTGATACAGTGCAAATTGGAGGACCCCCCCTCCAAAAAAGTGGCACTACAATGTGAGTTGATATTAACTTCGATTCAGTATTATTTTTAAAATTGTTTATATTATGTATTCATTTCATTTTCAGTCAAAATGAGATGTAGTAGAGATGTTTTACAATTTTTTTAATCGTATGCATTAAATAAATAAAAAGAACTGCATGCCTTTCATACATTTTTGATAAATAAAAAGTTTTTAGCACACGGGCATTTTTCAAGGATATAGTAGTATATATAAAATTTTAAAAACACATGTTTATATGTTTACGTGTTAACTTTAAGTAAGTATAGTTCCGTTTTATTAACTAATTCTGTGATTTAAACCATAATTTGTATCTAGCTTGAGCAGCTTCTACGATTTATTTGTTTAAAATAATAATATAAAATACAATGCATTATATACACACACTGTATAGGTATACAATATAATTATAATAGGTCTTTATCTATTTATTTATTTTTACCTTCATTATATTACGGTATATGTTGTAAGTCATATTTGTCATTTTCTAAACTGATAAGCTATATTGCCCAAAGTTATATATTTTGAATAAATAAACTTATGCACAAGTTGCAGATTTTTAAATGAAAAAAGGTTGTTCAATATCAGCATGCGTGTTTAATTCTCAATAACTTTTTATAAAACACTTGATTCGTATGAAGTGTTATAAAATTTTACGGAATTTAATATTATGTCTGCCTTAGCTCTATTCTTTTACTATCATGTCAATTTTCCTTGATAAATATTACAATCATATTTACATGACATTATATATACTTATATCATATATAGCTGTAATTAATAGCAAACCTTTTCTTTGTTGTTCCTCTAGGGCATATTTGTTAGTGCTTGTTACTAATGTAGAAATACAATCTGAATCAAAAATATTTTCGAAAAAATCTTTTTCTGTCTCACAACATTGCACTTTCTCCGTTGGCCCCGTAGTACATACAAAGGGCGGTACATCAATATCTTGTAAGATGGAAGTCCATTTTGGTGTCATTCCTTGTTCATCATTAGATTCCGTATCGGTTAGATCTAGGTCCGAATCAGAGAGGCTCGATAACGAAAGATTTTCAGAGCTTAAATCACTTAAACTACTGTGACAGTCACTGTCATCATCAAACAAATCAGAGGAAAAATCCGTCATTTTTGATTGTGGCAAGTTTCCATTTTAGCAGTTGTAAACCCGAACTCTGACACAAATAATTACGTATATTCTTATTATGACGTCATTAAGTTTAATTATCTGATTTCCCGGTAAAATTTCTATGTTCATATATACAAATATACATGACTGTGCCTCATTGTAGAACAAAAAACTGTAAGTGCGTTAAAATGCGTGATTGCGGGGCAAAGGTATATGCGTTAAAATGCGTGATTGCGGGGCAACGGTATATGCGTTAAAATGCGTGATTGCGGGGATGGGGGTTAAAGAGTGACATGGCTGCTGGATCTGTTTTAATGAACTTTCTTAGGGATTCAACTGGACTTATGTTTAACGTATTCATTATTGTCTATTTTTTACCATCTCACTGTATTTCTAGCTATGACCATTTCCTTTGTTGTTCCTCCCCAGTCTGTTGCTGCTACTGGATCCTGATCATGATCTACAGCTTGAGCGTTTTAATTTGGCAGCCATAGCGTTGAGCAGTTGTCCGAGTCTAATTTGGCCCTGCCAATGCTGCATGACTGTATGCGATGTTCCAGTTCAGTCCACTACCCCATTGCTCGTCCCATGTAGATTCAACCATGAGTGCAAGGATGTCTGTTTTCGAGCCTTTTTTAAAGAATCCCTAAATTGAAAGCACTGTTAAAGTTTTGCCTTCAGAATTCCGTTCACAACTGAAACATTAGATGAAAGCCGTGCATCTGATTAAAAAACTTGGTCTCCTATGCGCTTCGCTTTTAAGGCACTTAGTACTTTACACCCGACATCTGCACGGCTAAGGTCTCCCGATCGTAAAGACTTAATGCGCTGATAGGCATGTTCCACTGATCGGTACGATTGCTGAAAAACATTGATTTCGGTAGGAAAGAAGTTGGACAAATAGTTTTCCTCACCAGAAAGCACACTATATTCTTTCGATTTGTAACATAGGCTTAACACTGGTCAGATCCCAGAAATTGACCAGGCTGTTCACAAATCCTTCAACACTGCTCGAATTTGCAATTGCTCCTGAAGTGATCATCCGCCCAGCAATTGGTGCATTTTTTTCTTTTTTTCACGGACAGGATGACCTTTGTGAGAAATGGTACAGCGTAATCCTGCGCATGTAGTAGAGCGTGGTAGAAACTTTCTATTATCTAGTGGTGACATATATGCAAAATGATATCCGTTTAAAATTTCAGTCATTCTGTGAGTTTAAGGATTTGTAATTTTCTCAAATTTGATGTCGCTGGTAAACTTGGCACCAAGGCTCTAATGCATGTTAACTAGAACTGTCCAATAGGGACAAATACCCCCGCTGGGTTTTTCAGAGTACTGGTGCCAATTCAGAAATATTTTATGGATCTAGTAAGAGGTTTTCACTATTGTCTAAATAAAGTGCCTCGCCACAGCATGATAGGCCCATCAAATATTGTTCGATAATCATAAATTGGTTAGGGTGCAAGAAAATTAAGTAACCTTGATTAACAGATTGACACAGATTTCAATGATCTAATTTCCATTTCATATCATGTTTAAAATATTGTACATACATCTCTAAGAGACTTACAGTGTAGGGATTAATTAAAACAAATAATACATCATATAATTCTAAACTGGCTGTGTTAGAGCAGGGTTCGACACTAACGGTAGCCCGCTGGCCCGGGACAACTGAATATTGAGGTCGGGCTACCAAACATGCCTTTACACTTGTCCTGCAGGGCTACTAAGAATTTTACTAAGTACTCACTCAGAGCAACAAATATAATTATCAATTACACATAATGTATCTAATAATTATTAAAACTATTTTCAAACATGTTTTATCATCATAATTATTATTTTTGTATGTCAAAATTGTAAAATTTAAAGGTGATTCGAAATACCCTAAATGATTATATATGTGTACTTCTTCGAATAGAAAAATGTCTAAGGTACAATCATAGGGTGACATATAATTTTTACCCAAAATACAGCCAGAATGCAGGATTTGGCATCTTTATTTTCAAAATTTCCCGGGGGAGGCCCCCCGTACCCCCACCAGCAGGAGGGGGAAACCCCCTCCCGCACCTACCCCCCTCGTCGCTTCGCGACTCGGCCACCAGCCTTCGGCTGCTGGACAACTAATATATGAACAGGGCTAGTAGAAATTAGAAATGGCTAGCCCTGCTGACAACTATGGTTTAAAAGTTAGTGTCGATCCCTGTAGAGCTTAACAAATATCCATCTGCAGCTTTAAATTGTTTATTGCATATTTTATGAAATAATGGAAATGCTACAGTCTAATAAAAAAAAATGAAAAATTAATTATTCTTTAGACAATTAAATTCTAAGTGAGACATGACTGCAATTTGTTGCAAATATATAAAAATTGAAATGTAATTTTTTTTTTAATGAACACATGTATAATTAATTTTAATTATATTATACAATACTAATTCAGTTTTAATCAAACACTAAAACATCAATTTGTTTTAATTACATTACACCAATTGAAAGATCTTTATCTGAACTACAGCCATCAAGAACTCTTAATTAACACAAGCAACTATAAGGCCATTTCTTTTTGCCCAACTCCCAAGAGTAAAATTAAGATAAGATCTAGAGATCTCTTGCCAGTTAACTCCCGACAATGAACTCATTAATTTCTCTCTAATTTGACATGCACATTTCTGCTATCAAAAATTCTCCTTGACCAGTGCTTGATAATTATGCCCATGGGACAAACTGAATTCCTCTCAAATCATTAACATTTGTTATAGAATTTGCTGTAAAGTATATGATAAAAAATAAGTTTTTTCTTAATTTAGCATTTTTTAATAAGGATACAACTATATTTTTACATTTTTTAGGATTATGAAATTTAAAATTTTAAAGACTTAGTTTTTTTTAAAAATTCACTTAAATTAAAGGTCACAGTGACCTTGAAATAGGTCGTAACACACCGTCTACCCAAGATGCATAAATTGTCCAAGTTTGATGATTGTAAGTCTAATAGTTTTCTAGTTATGAGCCAAACAAAATCACAAAATAAAAAAGAAAAAACGCCTGTAAAATGCAAAAAAATCATCCAATTATGATGAAAATCCCAGGTGCACACCTTCATATGGTGAGTAATAAGTGTATAAATTTTCAGACAAATCCATCCAACAGTTTCTGAGAAACGGTCCGGACAAAATCTTGTCTACAGACAGACGGACAGACGGACGGACGGACAGACGGACAAGGTGATTCCAATATACCCCCCTAAACTTCGTTTGCGGGGGTATAATAATGCAGATATCTTCTACAGAAAGGGGAACTCCCTTCACCAGGACATGAACAACACTTTAATCCTGAGATTCCATCCCAGCGGAGTATGGATTTGTCTCTAACACCTGAACAGTTCTGCTTCCGAGTGTAAATCCATCCTGTATTAGTGTAGCTCTACTATCCCCAGATTTGCACGCACATTACATCAGAAACTACGGTGCCTGCAGCCTAGCTCTGCTAAATAATACTTGGAGAATATTTTGTCCTTACTTGTTTGAATGTCCCTGTTTCTCAAAAATACAGATTTAAGAGTTTGAATCTTACCCTGTTTGCTGTTTTTAAAACCATTAATCACTAACTAGGCAAACCAGGTTGACTAGGCAGTTCAAAAGATCGTGAACACCTACTTACAGGCAGTGCTCACAGGTAATACAGGACGATAGGTTTAAACTCGAAGAAGAAAGAAACACAAAGCAAATAAATCCAAAGAAACGAGAAAAAGTTCAGGAAACGTATATCCAGAATCTATACAATATATATACATTAACACACATAAAAATAGAATCTTTGCCGCAAAGACTCCGAAAAATGGTCAAAAGGACGGAGCTTAAGAAAGCAAGTCTGTACTATAGTCCATCACGTCACCTGACGGATAAGTAAATACACAGAAAGTTTTGATAATATATAGATTGTGTTGTGAGGTGTGTTGTATTTGTATTGTTTCATCGTGTCTATTATTAGTAACATTAAGTTTCTTGAACATTCCAGAGTGGTCAATATGTTTGGTCATTTTTTTCTAGAACATTCTTGAACTTTATTCATGTCCAGAACTTTCCAGGGATATCATGTGCTTACAATTTCTAGAATATTCTAGATTTATATTACTATATAAATACCCTGTCAATTCGATGTATGTATACAATTGTCGTAGAAGCATCATTGAGGTATTACTGGGATATTATTTCACTGGGACATTGTGTGCAGCAACGGACACTCTGATGTATGTATTTTTAGATTTTTGCTAAGTTTGTACTTAAGATTTGTATATTACTGTAAATAAATTATTGTTAAGTTTAAACTGTGTGATTGATCTTTGCTGGCATTTAGGGTTATTCTGACCCATAACAGAATTGGGGGCTCGTCCGGGATCAAGAATTTTTTTGCACTTTTGCAGTTTATTGTCAAAATTTTGTTTATTGAACCATTAAATTTGATTATAAGCCAGCAGAAATCAACATGGTGTTTTCGGTCACAGACTTTCTAAGTTCACCAAGTGTTCAGGTTTTTGATTCGTTAAAAAAGGATGACTTGATAGCATTAGGTATGCATTTTGGGTTAGAAGTTAAATCCTCACAGAGAAAGCAAGACATTAGAATTAAGGTTGCAAACAAACTTGTAGATGAAAACATCTTTGAAAAATACGAACTTCCGGAATATACAGTTAGATCAGAGTTAGGCTCTTATAAAATGGCAGACTATCAGTTTCAATTAGAGTTAGAGAAAATGCGATTAGAAAGAGAAAAATTAGAAAGAGAAGATCGAGAAAGAGAAAGGGAAGAACGAAAAAGAGAAAGAGAAGAACGAGAGCGTGAACGGAAATTTGAATTAGACAAATTAGAAAGACAAGAGCACTTTGAGTTAGAGAAATTAAGATTACAGCAGAATTCAGAACCCTCATTTGTCAAGAATGAATTTGATGCAGCAAAAAATATTAGGTTAGTTCCGAAATTTCAAGAAAAATCTGTAGACAAGTATTTTCCCCAATTCGAGAAAGTCGCAGAAAATCTTAAATGGCAACAACACGTTTGGTCAACAATGTTACAAAGTGTACTGGTTGGTAAAGCAGCTGAGGTATACTCTGCACTAGGGGTAGCTGAAAGTTCAGACTATGAGAAGGTCAAAGCAGCAATATTAAAAGCATATGAATTAGTACCTGAAGCATATAGACAAAAGTTCAGAAAGTATAGAAAGTTTGATAATCAAACATTTGTTGAATTTTCACGAGAGAAAGAAGATTTATTTGATCACTGGTTTAGATCTAAGAAACTTGATAAAACTTTTGCTAATTTGCGCCAAGTCATCCTGGTAGAAGAGTTTAAGGAATGTGTTACTCAAGATTTGAAAACACATCTAGAAGATAAGAATGTGAAAACTCTTGAAGAGGCAGCAGTCATATCTGATACTTATGCTCTGTCTCATAAAAAGAATTTTGTATCAAGATCTCAGACTAGCAGTAATTCTACAAATTCAGACACATATAAAAAGAGTGGTTCAGGGTCTCAGTCTTTCACAAGTTCCCAGTCTCCATCCCAAGGTGGTTCTAAGTCCGGTCCAGGACGTTTTGAAGGATCTTCTGGAATAGGGTCGCTTCCTACTTGTAGTTATTGTAAGAAAAAAGGTCATCTGATCAGCGAATGCTTTAAACTTAAGAGAAAAAATGACTTTGATAAAACTCAACCACATGCTTGCGCGGCAGTTAGAGGTGATAGAGAAGCCTTAGTTTCGATTTGTTCTGACACTCCTGATGTCCAGGGTTCACAGTCCAGTTCTATTGATTCTATGGAGGATTATAAGCCCTTTATGTCTCAGGGATTTGTTTCACTCGGTGACTCTAGCGAAATAAAACCTGTCCAGATTTTGAGAGATACTGGTGCTGCACAGACGTTATTGTTAGAGGGCGTGCTTCCTTTGTCTGAGCAGACTTCTACTGGTGGGTCAGTTTTATTACAGGGTGTGGAGCTAGGCGTCATTGATGTTCCCCTGCATAGAATTAGTTTGAAGTCAGATTTAGTTACTGGACCTGTTATCGTAGGTGTTCGACCTACTCTTCCCGTTCCAGGCATTTCTTTGTTGCTAGGTAACGATTTAGCTGGTGGAAAAGTTGTACCAGATCCTATAGTTTGTGAGAAAATCACTCCAGATGTCATGTGCGACCATGAAGATGATGACATTTATCCAGCTTGTGCTGTGACTAGAGCGATGGCCAGAAGACGAGAAATGGAGGCAGACCATACTCATGCCTTTGACAAAACGAATTCCTTTTTTGATATTGATTTGAATGACACTTTCTTATCTGACCTTGATGGCACTCAAACCAACAAGGAACCACACAATAGCAAGAACCAAGAGAAGAAAGAACTGTTACCAAAATTTGGTGGTGAGGATGATGAGTTGCATCCACTAGTTAGCCAAGGCAAGGACATCCTCAGCCGAGAACGTTTACTCTCTGAACAACATAAAGACCCAGATATCATTCAACTTAGTAAGAGGGCACTTCCACCAGAAGAGGCCACAAAAGTTGGAGAATGCTTCTATATGAAAGATGGCATCCTTATGCGAAAATGGCGACCACCTGATGCTTCCCCAGATGAAGTGTGGCGTGTTGTTCACCAGATAGTGGTTCCAGCTGCTTATCGTCGAGATGTCATGAGTTTAGCTCACGATACACCTATGGCTGGTCATTTAGGTATCAATAAGACTTATAATAGGATTTTGAGTCCTTTTTATTGGCCTAAGCTAAGGAAGGATGTTTCTGAGTTTTGTAAGTCGTGTCATGTCTGTCAGATGGTAGGTAAACCGAATCAGAAGATACCATCCGCCCCTCTCCAACCAATTCCAGCTTTTGAGGAACCGTTTAGTCGAGTGTTGGTGGATTGTGTAGGACCTTTGCCTAGGACAAGATCTGGGAACCAGTATTTACTTACCATTATGTGTACATCCACTCGATTCTCTGAAGCCATACCTCTTAGGAATATAAAGGCAAAGAGCATAGTTAAGGCCCTAACCAAGTTCTTCAGTTTTGTAGGATCACCAAAGGCAATTCAGTCGGATCAAGGCTCAAATTTTATGTCGGGGTTGTTCCAGCAAGTCATGCATGAGTTGGGTATAAGGCAATATAGATCAACTGCTTATCATCCTGAGTCCCAGGGAGCACTAGAACGTTTTCATCAAACCCTAAAAACAATGCTGAAGACCTATTGTTACCAGTATGAGAAAGACTGGGATGAAGGAGTTCATCTTGTGCTATTTGCTGCACGAGAGGCAGTCCAGGAGTCTCTTGGGTTTAGTCCTTTCGAATTGGTGTTTGGTCATACGGTTAGGGGTCCTTTGAAATTGTTGAAGGAAAAGCGGCTGACTGAGACTAGTGATCTTAATCTTTTAGATTATGTGTCTGATTTCAAAGAAAAACTTTACAATGCTTGTAAGTTAGCACAAGAAAATTTGAAGAGTTCTCAGATGAAAATGAAAATGTGGTATGACAAAGATGCCAGAAATAGGGTGTTTGAGCCAGGTGATAAGGTTCTTGTATTTTTACCTATTCCTGGTCATCATTTACAGGCCAGATTTTATGGCCCTTATGATATTGAAAGCAAGATCAGTGATGTAAACTATGTAGTTAAGACACCAGGTCGACGTAAAGAGAAACGGGTTTGTCACATTAACATGTTAAAAGAGTATTTTGAAAGGTGTGACCGAAATTCTGTAAAACCAGTTTCCACTTTAGCCAATGCTAAGACTGAAAGGTGTGACCGAAATTCTGTAAAACCAGTTTCCACTTTAGCCAATGCTAAGACTGTTGAAAATTGTATTGAGAGTGATACGAGTGTAGAGATGAATGAGAAAGATTGTAATCAGAGTGTCCGTTTGAAAAACTCAGAAGTTTTGGCTAATTTGGATGCCAAACTTGGACATTTGAACATTCACCAAAAAGAACAAGTTAAAAACTTGATGAATGAGTATCATCAAATCTTTTCGGATGTTCCAAAGAAAACTAATGCAGCTTGTCATGATGTCATAGTGAGTGACGTTCTGCCTATCAAACAACATCCGTACCGTCTCAATCCAATAAAATTGCAGTACCTAAGAAGGGAAGTGCAGTACATGTTGGACAATGACATTGTTGAACCTAGTAAAAGTGATTGGAGCTCACCATGTATTCTTGTACCAAAACAGGACGGTTCGTACCGATTATGTACAGACTATAAAAAGGTGAATTCTGTTACTAAAACTGATTCATTTCCAATACCTAGAATCGATGACTGTATTGACCGCATTGGAAATGCCAAATTTGTCAGTAAATTTGACCTGTTGAAAGGCTACTGGCAAGTGCCGTTAACAGAAAGAGCAAAAGAAATATCTGCTTTTGCAACACCAGATGGACTTTACCAGTATAAAGTAATGCCTTTTGGCATGAAAAACGCACCGGCTACATTCCAAAGGATGATTCACTCCCTTCTTCAAGACCTTGAGGGATGCGAGGCCTACATTGATGATGTCGTCATATACAGCGACACATGGGACGAACATCTCCGAATCATGCGCGCTTTATTTGACATTTTAGCTAAAGCAAACTTAACTGTGAACCTTGAGAAGAGCGAATTTTGTCCTGCTTATGTTGAGTATTTAGGTCATAGAGTAGGTCAAGGTTATGTTACACCCATTATGGCTAAAGTGGAAGCTATTGCAAAGTTCCCGATTCCTAAAAACAAGAAAGAGTTAATGAGGTTTTTGGGCATGGCTGGGTTTTACAGAAAATTTTGTCCAAATTTTTCCTCAGTTGTAAGTCCACTTACAAATCTTTTACAAAAGAGGGTTAACTTTGAATGGACAAAGGACTGTGAAAAATCATTTCAAAAAATCAAATCTGTCCTTATGAGCAACCCAGTTCTGTCAACTCCAGATTTTTCTAAGCAATTTAAGCTTACTGTTGATGCTAGTGATGTTGGAATCGGGGCAGCTTTGTTTCAAGAACATAGTGATAATGTAGATAGAGTTGTTTCTTATTTTTCAAAGAAACTTACAAAATGTCAACAAAAGTATTCCACCATTGAAAAGGAATGCCTTGCTTTGTTGTTAGCCTTACAGCATTTTGATGTTTATCTGAATGTTACATTGCATCCAATTCTTGTATATACTGATCACAACCCCCTGACATTTTTGCATAAATTGTCAAACAAGAATCAAAGACTGACTAGATGGAGTTTGTTGTTACAAGAGTACAACATAACAATCAAGCATATCAAAGGCAAAGACAATGTTATTGCAGATGCCTTGTCCAGAGTATCATGAACAAATAAGATTTTGTATTAATGTACATAACTTTTATTTTAATAATATAAGTTTTCATTGACATTCAAACTTTTTAAGGGGGGAGGTGTTGTGAGGTGTGTTGTATTTGTATTGTTTCATCGTGTCTATTATTAGTAACATTAAGTTTCTTGAACATTCCAGAGTGGTCAATATGTTTGGTCATTTTTTTCTAGAACATTCTTGAACTTTATTCATGTCCAGGGATATCATGTGCTTACAATTTCTAGAATATTCTAGATTTATATTACTATATAAATACCCTGTCAATTCGATGTATGTATACAATTGTCGTAGAAGCATCATTGAGGTATTACTGGGATATTATTTCACTGGGACATTGTGTGCAGCAACGGACACTCTGATGTATGTATTTTTAGATTTTTGCTAAGTTTGTACTTAATGATTTGTATATTACTGTAAATAAATTATTGTTAAGTTTAAACTGTGTGATTGATCTTTGCTGGCATTTAGGGTTATTCTGACCCATAACAATTGTAATGATACTTTACTTTCCAACTTAGATTCCCTTTGTTGCCCTGCTCTATACCCCGGGGCTCATGATTTTTACAAATTTATATTTACACTACCCAAGGATGCTTCCACATAAGCTTCAGCTTTCCCGGCCAAGTGGTTCTGGAGAAAAGGATTTATAAAAATGTGTTCTATATATTTAGATGTTAAACTTGATTTCCCTATTGTAGCCCCGTTATACCTCCGGGGGTCATGATTTTAACAATTTAATATTTACACTAACAAAGGATGCTTCCACCAAAGTTTCAGCTTTCCTGTCCGAGTGGTTCATGAGTAGAAGATTTTTAAAGATTTGTTCTATACAGAGTCAATTCTCGAATTATCGCCATTCGATTCATTGCCATTTTTGCAATACCGCCATGATTTCCCACAAACGTTTTTTCTGCTATATAAAATTCTCTTTATAACGCCAAATTGGCATACCGCCATCCGCCACCCTGTCTTCAGAACAAATGTCCATTTTTAAGTGTCAATCATCTCAATACACCGCCAGAGGTGCATGTGGTCAGTGAAGCGCGGCTAATTGGTTGACGGTACATGAAATTAAATGATTAAATAAGAATTTAATAAACAATAATTTTAACATAAACTGTTATAATAATTTGTTTTTTTTTTTGTTTAATAAAAATCATCTAGTAATGGTTTCGCCACGAAAGCAGTAGTTTTTGAAGTACGCCAAATAACGATATAATTTTATGATCTCTGCTTTAACCAATATTTGCTTAAAAAATAATTATACGGTATATATGGTGAACCTTTCATTAACAATGATTCCATAAACAATAAATTTATTCAGGAATTTATTTCAGGTACTATCGGCAATATCATGACGATCGACTCAACATGTTTTAATCAATATCAGACGTTCGCCCGCATGGCGCAGTCGTTAGAGCGTTTGCTCTAGAGTCGCGAAGTAAGGAGTCAATCCTTACGTCGCGGATTCGAATCCCACTGCGGGATGTGGAGACCGGTCCTTCGGATGAGCCGTATAAACTGAGGCCCCGTGTTGCAGTAGTTGCTGGCACGAAAAAGATCAATCACTGCTCAAAGGCCCTGAGTGCCAGGCATAGGACAAATTTTGTAGCCCTCCACCGGCAATTGGTTGCGTCTCCATATGAGTGAAAAATTCTCGAGAGGGGCGTTAAACAACATACAATCAATCAAACAATATCAGACGTGCAGATTTAAATGCATACAAATGTACACATGTACATGTACTTGTCTTTATTTCATTACTGCACATTTGTTTTAGCGAAATTGTACATAACACAAGAGACCCATGGGCAACATTGCTCACCTGAGCACTGTGGCCAGGAAAAAAGTAGAAATTGGTTATTATGGAAAAATTTAGGATTTGCTATTCTTGAGAAAATGATTTTTAAAGAATTTTCTATATATTTCTTTGTAAAAATTTTGGCTGGCCCCGCCCTACTCCAAGGGGTCATGATTTGCACAAAATTGAATCTACACTGCCTTAGGATGTTTCCAAATCAATCTGTCCAATCATGGCTTTGCTATTCTTAAGAAGAAAAATTTTAAAGAATTTTCCCATATATTTCTATGTAAGACTTTGGTCGGCTATTGTGGCCCCGCCTAACCCTCAGGGGTCATGATTTGAACAAACTTGAATCTGCACTACCTTGGGATGCTTCTATATAGATATGACCAATCAAGGCTTTGATTTTCTTATGAAGAAGATTTTTTAAAGAATTTTCTTATATATTTCTATGTAAAACTTTGATCAGCCATTGTGGCCCCGCCCTAACCCCTGGGGTCATAATTTGAACAAACTTGTATCTACACTACTTGGGAATGGTTCTTTATAAATATGACCAATTATGGATTTGTCATTCTGGAGAAGAAGATTTTTAAAGAATTTCCCTGTATATTTCCGTGTAAAACTTTGGTCAGCCATTGTGGCCCTGTCCTACCTCCGGGGGTTATGATTTGAACAAACTTGAATCAACACTATCCGAGGATGCTTCCCTATAATTTTAACCAATAATAGCTTTATTATTCTTGAGAAGAAGATTTTAAAAGAATTTTCCTATATATTTCTAAGTATAAGCTTGGTCATCCATTGTGGCCCCCTTACCCCCGGGGGTTATGATTTGAACAAACTTGAATCTACACTACCTGAGAATGCTTCCCTATAAGTTTCATTTTTCCTGGCACAGTGGTTCTTGAGAAGATTTTTTAAATCATAGCATCAAATTTTCACTTATTCTGAAATATCTCCCTTTGAATAAAGGCATGGCCCTTCATTTGAACAAACGTGAACCCCCTTCACGCAAGAATACTTTGTGGAAAGTTTGGTTAAAATTGGCCCAGTGGTTCTTGAGAAGAAGTCGAAAATTCGAAAAGTTTACAGACAGACGGAGAGACGGACGCCGGGCAAAATGTGATCAGAAAAGCTCACTTGAGCTTTCAGCTCAGGTGAGCTGAAAACGAGTGAGCAGAGTTGATTAACAAAAAAGCAAAAGGTGCTCTAGTTAGATGAAGGGCAAACTGGATTGAAATCAGAGAGAAAACACTTCTTATTTCATAACCTTAGGCCATACCAATTTCTAATATAGTTCGTCGGATTCGCCGCTTCTATTTTGAACAAATCCAAATTATAATATTAAAAAAAAAGATCCGCGCGCGCATCGAAAATTATCCGAGTTCAATTTCTTTTTCTACTTTTTACACCAAACGCACTAAAGACTTAGAAACGTGTATGACAGAAACGCGGGATTCAATAAGTGAAGTTTTGCACGATGCCTGTGTTCATATGTACCATAGTTAAAAACAATGGGTGCGAAGTCGTCCCATACA
Source organism: Saccostrea cuccullata (assembly GCF_032062105.1). Lineage (NCBI taxonomy): Eukaryota > Metazoa > Mollusca > Bivalvia > Ostreida > Ostreidae > Saccostrea > Saccostrea cuccullata. Next base: position 23,615 of record NW_026931237.1, on the reverse strand, counting down.
CTGCTATAGAGATGGAGGCAGAGGAGACTTTAGAAACCCTATTCGAAGAAACAATAAAGAGAACGTCGTCTACATACGAAAGATACACACAAGGTATAGTAAATATCGACGACATTTGTGAAATTAGAATTCGAGAAAATGCAAAAGGTGACTCTATTGAAATTTCGAAACCTGATATGAGACTGTCACTTTGCAAAGACTTGAACAGGAAATTCGTGGAAATGAAGTTACGTCTAAATAAACACTCCTGCATACCCTTGACCCAGGGGGCATGGAATTCACCATTTGATAGAAGCATCTTTTTTCTTTATAGATATATATACTTAGATCATTGGCATAATACCCAGGTGCAAAGGAAAAGATTTTCAAAGAATTCATTCTTCTTTTTCAGATTTTCAATTTTTTATGTGCCTCTGATTAATAAATATTTCGATTAAATCAACCATATATAGCGTGGAGTTAAAATAGGAAAACATTTACTCATCCCCATATGCGGCTTTATTAGCAAGAAAACAAGAGGAATGGAGGGAGGTCAAATCTTACGTGCCTGTGGTTTTTTTCAAGAGGCCAATGCTGCTCAAGAATGTATTAGTTGATGTTTCATAGTACCTTAGCAGTTTATAATTTGTGATCAACCTATATGTTTTTCAAATGTTCAATTTAAAAAATAAAGGTTAAACTTTTAATGTAACTGGTGCATTTGCGATGTTTAATATCATGTCTTGTTATTGATTATTATGAACTTATAATTTAAATAAGGCAATGAATTTGATCCTGAATTTAATTGGCTAAAAATCTATGTCTCTATGTCTAAAATTACATGGGAAAACTTTATAGTGTTTTTATGGAAAATAATACTTTATTAAATGTTATTTATTCATTTTATAAATATGGAATCGAATTTTTAAAACCATTCATTTTGTAATTTTGCTCTTTGTCCGAGATAAGCACCGAGTTCGACTGTCCATCTTCGAGCAGTGTTTTGACGCTGTTTACGGAGATAAAAGAAAACAAACACATGCATGCTATATATGGTTGTGTAGATAAAAAATCGCAGAAGACAATGGTAATAAACAGTTTGTTAGTGCATTTCCTTTGAAAGTGTACATGAATGTGTTTCTGAGGAGGGGCTACTGAGAGTAATTCACAGCTAGATACCCTGTGTTATAATTATACCCAAGGTTAAAATCTATTTCCCAAAACAAGTGCATGTGCTCTCAGAATAGACCCAAAAATATGCGATTTCTATACCATAATAAAACGATTTGCCCATTCGAATCATAATAAGCCTTCATCATTTTTGATAACTTCAGCATCTTCTATAAATACTGCTACACTAAACTACCAATGTCAACAAAAGTTATAGATAGATAATGCACTGAATTTTTCCATTGTGACGTCATAATCAGATGTGCACACGAAAGGCGCCCAAATCATATAAATTGCGTACCCAGTTTAATTACATCAGCAAACCCGCGACCTACGATAATATATATTGAGTTATATATGTGTTTTTCTTTCAACAATGCATGTGTTTGCAGTATATAAGATGAGAGGCTGTAATATGTCTGTTATATGCAGAGCAAACTCTACACTCTTTGATCCTTAAAATACGGAATGTTAACTTCTGATAATCCTGTTTATTTCAAAAAGTACTGGAAGTTGATTCTGGTCTATAGAATAGTTTTTTTTATCTTTTACAGGGGCGAATACATTCCAATTTACATAAAATTACACCCCAAATTTCATACATGGAAGATCTCAATCTTTTTTTGTGTATTATTTTTATGCTCTTGCACTAGCGCTCCTTTCTTAAAACATTCTGCATTATGTGACACAAAGCTAATACATGCAACTCTTTGGTGACAAAACAATTTCATTACATGGACCATGTTACTTTTCCTACATGTGCTTTCTAAAAGAAGTGCATATAAAAAGATTTTTAGATCATATAGTTTTATGGTTTCCTTCCTAAACATAGACAATTTACTGGTCTTGCATATCGATAATGAAGTTTCATATGCTCATTTGTCATTTTTTTTTAAATTCTAATATTACTTACTTTCTGATCTTTTGACTGAAGATTGATCTTCTTCTTTAGCCTCTGTAAAACAGAAATACTCTCCTGTTAATTCAGATAAAACATTTTTATCTGATCTGATATGATCTTACAATGCAAACATTTTGAAAGGAAAAATAAACCTTATACATTGCACTTTGGCATAATTATCATACCCGCACTTTTTAAAGAAAGTTCGGGTATATTGTTGTTACTCATGTCCGTCCGTCCGTCTGTCACGCTTTTCTTCCCTGAACTCCACCTACATTTTTCACAGTAGCTTAGGAGTGTTATGTAGATGTGCAGTAAGGTTTCGGAATTTTGATTTTGCCCCGGGGGATCAAATGGGGGTCGAAAATGACGTTTTTTTATACAAAAAGCCTATTCTTCCCTGAACTCCTTCTACATTTTACTCAGCAGCCTAATCATCTTTTGAGAGATGGTTGGTGGTGTCATGTAGATGTGCAGTAAAGTTTCGGAATTTTGATTTTGCCCCGGGGGATCAAATGGGGGTCGAAAAATGATGTTTTTTATGCTAAAAGCCCCGTCTTTCCTGAACTCCTAAATTTTACTCAGCAGCCTAATCATCTTTTGAGAGATGTTTGGTGGTGTCATGTAAATGTGCAGTAAAGTTTCGGAATTTTGATTTTGCCCCGGGGATCAAATGGGGGTCGAAAAATGACGTTTTTTATGCAAAAACCCCGTCTTCCCTGAACTCCTTCTACATTTTACTCAGCAGCCTAATAATCTTTTGAGAGATGTTTGGTGGTGTCATGTAAATGTGCAGTAAAGTTTCGGAATTTTGATTTTGCCCCCGGGATCAAATGGGGGTCGAAAAATGACGTTTTTTATGCAAAAAGCCCCGTCTTCCCTGAACTCCTTCTACATTTTACTTAGCAGCCTAATCATCTTTTGAGAGATGGTTGGTGGTGTCATGTAGATGTGCAGTAAGGTTTTGGAATTTTGATTTTGCCCCTGGGGATCAAATGGGGGTCGAAAAATGACATTTTTTATGCTAAAAGCCCTGTCTTCACTCTTCCCTGAACTCCTTCTACATTTCACACAGATTGAAGCCTGATAATTTTTTGGGAGTTGGTTGGTGGTGTCATGTAGATGTGTAGTAATTTTGATTTTGCCCCGGGGGGTCAAATGAGGGTCAAAAATTGATGTTTTTTATGAAAAAAGCCCCGTCTTCCCTAAACTCCTCTTACATTTTACTCAGAAGCCTAATCATCTTTTATGAGATGGTTGGTGGTGTCATGTAGATGTGCAGTAAGGTTTCGGAATTTTCATTTTGCCTGGAGGGGGGGGGGCAGATCGGGGTAGAATTTTTAAGACCTTTAAACCATGATCATTTAGAAAATGATTGATTTGTTTTGCGTATGTGTAAAATGGTTGCAAAATTTGAATTTTCATGTGGATGGCAAAAAGGGGCAGGAAAAATATGGCCCCTCCCTAACCCTGGGGGTCATGATTTGTACAAACTTGAATCTACACCTCTTGAGAATATTTCCATATTAATATATTAATCATGCTCTTGGTGTTCTTGAAAAGAAGAATTTTGAAGATGTTTTCCATTTTATTTCTAAATAAAACTTTGATCCCTAATTGTGGCCTGACCCTAGCCTAAGGTGATGATTTGAGAAACTAGAAATTTGTCCATAGGACATGAATGTCCCGCCAGATGTGTATTACTAATGGTACATGAAAATTTGTATTAGTGTATAAAGTTTGATGAAAATATCTTGAACAGTTTTTTCAGAATTGAAACTAAAATATAAATAAATTTTGATAAAGATAATAAATTCTCATCAAATTATGTATAAGTGCATGCTAAACATAAAAATGTCTTAAATTATTTCTTTAAAACTAAGCAAAATACAAATTAAAGAGGAGGGAGGTCAAGGTCACAGGAATGTGCAAAAATGAAGTTTTTGATGCAGCTGAATAGCTCTCACTAATACATATCAGCAAATTATGTTTGATAAAAATATCTTGAATGATTAAATGAAACTGAGCTTAACACTTTGGTTTAAGAAAAGAGAGGTCAAAGGAAAGGTTGGGGTCAAAATGTTGTTCTAGCTGAAAAGCTTACATCAGTGTGAATTTCCTATTAGCATATGAAGTTTGATAACTAGAACTATTATCTTTGGCGTATGAATCACCTTGATGAATGCGTGAAAAATTTTACAGCTCTGAAACTGTTAACCCTCTGAAACAGCTATGTCGACAAGGATTAGATCGCTACGCGAGCCAACTCAAAAATACAAGAGGCCCAAGGGCCTTGAATCGCTCTTCTGATAAATTGTATAACTTATCACTTGTATTTGAAGCCTCTAACCTTAAGTATCCTAAGACCAAAGTTGCATCACCTGACAAAGTTTGATGATTCTTAGCCAATTAGGACTACTTCTTGGTCTACATTCTTGGAAAACCCAAAATGCATCAACTGATACAGTATGATTATTCTAAGCCAATAAATACCTAAGATACTTAAATGTAGCCATAAAATGTCGAAAGTTGGTCACTGTGACCTACTTTTTGGTCGACATTCTCCGAAAACCCAAGATGCATCAATTGACAAAGTTTGATGATTCTAGGCCAGTAAGTACCGGAGATACTTAAATATAGCCATGAAATGTCGAAAGTAGGTCGCCATGACCTACATTTTAGTCGTCATTTTTCAGAGTCCAAAGATGCATATGCTAATTAAGAGCCAGTCCACGAGAAAACCATGCAGAACTGTCCAAATCGAAGGTTGTCATATCTTAATGAAATTTGGTGGGTAGTTAGACTTTATAATATGTTATTAAAAATGACCAAAAAATTTCCCATCATTCAACATTGCAGTCGTAGGCAGCACCACCTCCTTTTTGCACATTTAAGTGCAAATGCACTTAAAAAATTCCAGAAAAATGGTAAAATTCACATTTGATCTATTTTACTCAAAATTAAACTTGCATTTCCATTAAGGTATTTTGAATAACATAAGACTGTGTTCTTTCAAAATTGACATTTATCATAATCAAATATGTAATATATCAAAGGGCAGACAACTCTTGAAAATTGGCACGATGCCAATTTTCAAGAATTGCCAAAAGTATTACAAATTTAATGCCCAAATCTTCCAAGACCAATCTTTGAAATTAATTTTTTTTGATTTTATTGAACAAATATAGCTCTTAACATTATCTTTGCCAAATATTGAGCTTGGGGAATAATAAATAATTGAGATATGGGCATTTACAAATTGCCAATTTTTGAAAACATTGCTCAAACTCAAATGGGTTACAAAGTCAAATATAGTACTTTAAATTATAAACAATTGTTGTTAGATATTGAAACATGTAAAAATTTTCTTGAAATAATAATTAAGAGTGAAAAATATTAAAATTAAAAATTAAATAAAACTAAATTGTCAGAAAATACCCCTAATATGAGGATTAGCATTTTGCCAATTGTTTAGAAATGAAAAAAAAAAACATAATAAATTGTATTGGCTTACTTGCAACTTTTCAACAATCATATGAATATATATGTTCCTTACATTTTGTAAGTTAGTTTCTTTATAATCAATAAAAGGGAAATTACAAGTATTTAAATTCAAACGGACTCAGTATCATTCATATAAATTTTGAGACTTGAACATATAAAATTTGAGCCTTCAGTAAGTTGTTTGCTAGCTGCAGAACTGTAGCTATCCGAAAATATATATATTGATAGACTGGAGGGCTACAGTGCCACCTGTATATTTATTGCGCATAAAAAATGCGCTTGGTTCTGGATTAATTCTTCCAAATTCTTACCTCAATTGCAAAAACGGCTAGATTTCAATAAAGTCCTTACTCCTTTATCAATTAACGGCATGGTTTACATCACGGGTGTTGAGGACAGGACCCCCCCCCCCAATATAGACCCCCGGGCCTGTTAGACTTTTTTTCATATAAATTATATATGGATGACACATTTGTGATATAATCTATCCTATCAATTCAGAAAATTTGCTTAAACTTACATTTTATAAAAATATCTACCCTCTCTATATGATTTTTATATAGAGAATGTAGGGTAGATTTAATAGAACGTTTGTTTAAGGTAATTTTTCGATTTGCTGGTATAGATCTTATCACGAATATGGCAATGAGAGATATTTAATGAGAAAAAAAATTGAAGCCTAGAGGTCTATATCGAAGGGGGGGGGGGGGCTTCCTGTCCTCAAGCACCTGTGAAATTTGAGATGACAGTTTTAAGAACACGGAGAAACAAATCGAGAAACAGCGCATTTTTTTGTGCGCAATAGATGTACAGTTTTTCTCCAATGGGTGACACTGTAGCTCTCCGGTCTATCAATATATGTTTTTTCGGAGAGCTGCAGTTCTGCAGCTAGTTGTTTGCTTTCTGCCAATTTTAAATTGGTACAATCTTAAAAAAATACTGACAGGGGATATTATACAAAAAGCTCCATAAGGGAGTTTAAGAAAATGAAAGATGCTGGAGTTTACTCTTATCCCACCTCCCGAATCAAACAATTGTCTTCTTTTTTCGCCTGGCAAATTCTTTTCAGGTAAGTTTAATTTTACCCCAACCCCCACCCCCCTCCCCCCACCCCGACCCTTTCAAAATCGTTTCTACGTCACTGCTATGACTGCAATTTTTGTGAATAAGAGATTTTATGAACATGAATAAATCAACTTTAATTAAATAATGGGGGATTGAATTTCTAAAATTATATTGTTTATAAATTTGTTTATGAAAGGTGATTTAATCTAAAATTAAAAAAAAAATAATACGTTTTCCGTTCCTCGCTTTAGCAACACCCCTCTAGAACCCTTATCATTTTTCATTATTTTATCCATTTCAATATTAGTAAGTAAATTGTGGAGGGGTGGATGGGGTTAAACGATTGGGTACTAGATACACTCGTATATTTAATATCCTCACCTTGATCGACTGACACCCCCCCTCCCCCAACTGTTTTCAGTGGATACATATAACATTTAAAAATACAATTTATCTCTGTCTGCAATGGTACATGTATTAATAATACCATTATGGTTATTCAGAAAAAGTATCAAATATTAATTTACACAGCCTTATACAATTTTATTAATAATGTTTTGAAAATAATTTTAGCAAAATTTGATAGCCCCCCTCCCCCAATTTGAATAAATATGAATCCAGTTGTAACGTGAAGCAGTCACCCATCCAAGGGTAAAACAGGCGTTGCTTAACTTGCCTGAAATAGAGGGAGACTCACCGCATCACCAGAAAGGCTAGCTCACTGGCGGGGCAGTATACGTTCCCTATATACTAACTGTCCGCTACACTTCCCCCGCCCAGGGAAGCTTCGACCCGAAGCCTAGCATGAGTTCTCTATGAGTATTTGGGCCTCTTCAGCTACGGCAACCAATGCCGTTCCTGGACACGAAGTCCGTACCTGGACCAAAAGTCCTAGTCTTATCTAGAGCTTCCTGAAGCAGATCGGAACCTGACTTCAGATACGGCAACCCCTGTCGTCCACAGACACGAAGTCTGTATATGGACACTAACTCCGAGCTCTAAGACTTCCTGAAGCAGGACACCAGACACCCCGAGTCACTACGCTGCCACCAAGCGGTCACCCATCCAAGGGTTAAACAGGCTCGCCGTTGTTTAACTTGCCTGGAGGGAGACTCTACCGCATCATCAGAAAAGCTAGCTTACTGGCGAGGCAGTAAAAGTTTCCTATATACTGTCCGCTACACAGTCTTTTATCATGTTTATAGCCAGTTTTAAATTTTTACCACTTTGTACTGCAAACTAGCAAAGTTTTGGCTGCAGTAACGACTCATATTTTCTTTGGTGGGGGAGGGGGGGGGGTAGTACCCTCCCCCGAATAATTTTGCCAATATTTATCGTGGAGAGTCCTATATCGGTGGGGTACCTAAATTGGTGGCATATCCTTTTGAGCTGATGATTTTTAATGTGAGGTCTGACTTTATCAATATATGAATGTTACGCAAGACAGTACTTTAAAGTATGTAATGTAAAATTAAAAATATTCCTAGGAATGACGGTGTTTGGTTAACTCAAAAGCACACTAAATTTATGAAACCTAAACAATTTACATGTAGATTGAAATTACAAATTATTGTTGAATTTGTTTAGAGTATGCAATCAAATACCTGTTTGTATTCTTATAATTTCTCAAATGACAAAACAAGTTGCTAAGAAACTAAGAAAACTACGCGCATTTATATTGAAAATATATGATTTTAGTTAGTCATTCTTCCATGATTTTTCGCTCCCTCGCTTAATTATTTCATTATTACATGTTTCATATGTGTTTTTCTTTTCCTTTTCATATTCTGATTATGTATATCATATACAATGTACTTGTCCTCTAGCTGATCTGAATTTATATGTTGTAAATATTCTTCATTGTCCTCATGTACCTGAAATGGTTTGAGTGAATAAAATGATCTTGAACTTGAACGGGGTGAGGTGCCTTAAACAAAATATCAAATGTATATTTTGATTAAAAATATGTTATTATTTGATTTAATTCCTATTCAATTGTACCTGTTAGGAAAAAAAAATTGGATCTATTAATTACCATGAAATACATGTAGATTCCCCGAGGACAGAACCCTATAAAATAGAAAACATACCTACTGCATGTATATGCCCCAAATAATAAAAAAAAAACATCTGATGAACTTTTATTTTTTTTTCTTTCTATGGAATTCTTGGTATTTTCTTATTGTTGATAATGTAGGTTGTCCCCCCTCCCCCACACTGAAATTGCTTCCTATGGGCCTGTTACATGTATTTGTTTATTCAAGCTAAATTGTTATTTTTTACATTCAAATATCTTAAAATAAGTTTTCCCTCTTTCATAGTGCAATAATGCTCTACAACAATTCCCTATGTGAAGAAAAAATGATCATACATGACTTTCTTCTTTCCATACATACCTGTCACTTTTTACCCAATAATACAAAAGAGTTCCAACAAGGGGAGATAACAATTTAACTCCAGCAAATTGGTAATAAGGGGGTAAAATAAGCAAAAGAAAGTTATATGAAGTATCCAAATCAGTTATTCCTCTTCTAAAAAATATATTAGATTAAGAATCTTCTCTTTTTCTTTAAATATCATAGAGATAATCCAAAAATATGGTAAAAGACTGTTATTTAAAATATATGAAATTGTAGCAAAATATGGTATTTCAAAGTTAATTTACAGCATGTATATATTATTTCCCAAGCTCAATATTTTAATACAGAGTAGACCTTAGATCATTCTTAAAGTAACAATTAATTTGATTTAATTTCAACCTTGGTTTTGAGAGAAACGAGCATCTAAAAATGGCTAAAAAATCATACTCATTTATTTAGGATCTATAAATAGATGTGAAAAAAATAAAATATTCATTTGAATTAAGTTTTTCCTCATTAATTGTGTTAATTGGACCATGACTTTGAAAATAAAAAAAATTGAAAATAAACTGGTGACTAAAGGTAACTTTTTGACTTGATCAATTTGGATACATTTTCCATAAAATTTTGTGTGATTTTCGACAAATATGCAAATGAGCTGTTACTAAAAATAGATGCAGGGTTCGACATTTTTTTGTGGATATTCTGACTTCCACCTTTATGTAGAAAATTTTAAGCCATTAAAAATTCCCAAGTTGCAACCTTCCACTTGGAGGATTTTTTGAATTTTGCATGGTTTTCTCGCGGACTGGCTCTTAAGAATGATTATTCTTAGCCAATAAATACCTGAGATATTCAAAAGTAGGTCATCATGATCTACTTTTTGGTCGACATTCTCCGAAAACCCAAGATGCATCAACTGACAAAGTTTGATGATTCTAAGCCAATAAGTACCGGAGATACTTAAATATAGCCATGCTCACATTTACATACAAATGATTTACAATGATTAAAATTAAGGTTTTCTCCACTACATTGTACAAATCCGTTTGTTGACAGGGTCCCCCCGTGCTGTGCTTTAAGTGAAAAGTCATTTTCACGTGACTATTCCTTGGTTCAAAAACAACCAACTCTGAGGTGTGCTCACGTATTGACATTGTTTACAACGTATACAACTTCGAAATACATGCTGGTCACGTTTTATGATTAATATGCAAATGGGTTTATATGACAGGAAAATTAAAAAAGTGCCACTTAAGTGGGTTTTTTTTTTCTTTGTTTATAAAATGATACTTTTAATTTCTAGTAACAAATAACTGAGCAACAACTTATTTAACCAGTTACATGGCAAATTGACGAATATCGAGTTAAACAACTCTAATCTTATTTACCTGTGAAGACTTTGTAAGCGGTATTTCAAAGTACAATTTAACAAGGAAAACTGACTTTGTTTGTGAATGTGAGCATGGAGAATCTTAATTAGGACCTAATCTATGTATTTTTCATAAAAACATTTCAAAAAAATGTTAGCTGACTTTCCTGCAGTCATTTGAAATCGCGTCCTAAATTTCCCTGACCCACGTGTTTGTAGTAAAAATAAACATGTAGTAGACCATCATGCTTTTCGGCTCATTCACTGGATTGGACTATTGTTTGCTGTGAGCACCTCTGTGCGCAATTGCAACAATATCCATATAAGGTAGTTTCCTCGACCTGCTTAAAGCTACTCCTCACACTAATCTCATTAATTTCTCTCTCTAATTTGACGTGCAATTTTCTGTTATCAAAATTCTTCTTGACCAATGCTTGATAATTAGACTCATGCGAGTGGTGGAATTTCTCTAACATACATCATATTTGTTATAGATTGCTGTCAAGTATATGCTAAAAAAATGTATTTTCTTGATTTCACATTTTTCTAATAAGGATAGTGCAATACTTTTACATTTTTTATGTGTAAATGAATAGGAAAAAATACATTTTTTTTTAAATTTCACTTAAATTAAAGGTCACAGTGACCTTGAAATAGGTCGCGACACACCTTCTCCCTAAGATACATAAACTGGTCAAGTTTGATGATTGTAAGTCTAATAGTTTTCTAGTTATGGACCGGACAGGATTTTTCCATATTTGGCTATAACTTTTTAATTAAAGGTCAGAGCGACCTACTTTTTGTGCACGACACACCTTCTACCCAAGATGTATCAGCTGACAAAGTTTGATAACTCTAGGCCTTACAGTATTAAAGTTATGAGCTGGACACAAGAAAAGCTAACAGACGGACTGACGGACAGACGGACAGACAGACGGACACGAAGCCTATAACACAATACGTCCCGTCTTAAGACGGGCGTATGAAAATTAATCCATTTTCACTATCAATAGATCCCAACCTAAACAGAAGAATTCCTGACCCTGGGGCAATAAGATTCTCATTTTTTAGGAAGCACTCTTGTTCATCATAGCTATGTACTTAATGAGTTCATTTAATACCCAGAAGCAGGGAAGAAGATTTTCAAAGATTTATTGCATTTTAACAATATTATCAAAAGAGCCCAGCCCTGACACAAGAACCCATGACCCTGGGACCATAAAATTCACAAATTTAGAAAAAGCACTCTTACTTGTCATAACTATGTGCTTTGTTAGTTGATTAAATACCCAGGAGACAGAAGAAGATTTTCAAAGAAATAATATATCCTCACTGTGTAATCTATATAGCCCCGTCCTAGCAATGGAACCCCTGACCCTGGGGCCATTTAATTTTCACAAATTTAGAAAGGCATTCTTGCTTATCATAACTATGTGCTTGATTAGCTTATTTCATACTAAGAAACAGAGAAGATTTTCAATAAATAAATATATTTTCACTATGTAATCAATAGAGCCCCGCTCTAACATGTCTAACACCAGAACACCTGACCCTGGGACCATAAAAGTAACAATTTTGGAAAAGGTACTCTTGCTCATTATAATGATGTGTTTAGTTAGTTTATCTATAATACCCAGAAGCAGAGAAGATTTTCAAAGAATTAATACATTTTAACTTTCAATAGAGCGCAACCTTAACAGAGGAATTCCTGACCCCGGGACCATAAAATTCACAATTTTATAGGACGCACTCTTGCTGGAAAAACCCTTACATAAACAAATACATGGGCGCAGACATTTTGGACACCCAAAGTTGTGCGGAGGAGAAAATGCTAGCTGGCGCGTGATTGGTCAATCAGAGAAAAGACTTGATATGTATTTGACAAGTGAAATAAAGTTGATAAAAATCTCATATCAAGACTTGGGTTTCTTTGAGGTATATAAGAGTTACATGTAAAAATTTGAAGGGAGGGATGCACTTTGGTTAGAGATTCTCATTTGGTGTCAAACGCACCTAGTTGTAAACAAAAGGAAATTGAAAGTAAAAGTGCAACGGCACGGTATATTTTTCTGGCATTATTTGTTTTCCAATATCTCCAACTTTCAGGACAAAAAGACCATTTTCCGAAATTCAATATATGTATCAGTGAGAGGTGCTAAAGTTTGTATGGAAGTCTATGGGAAAACATTTGGTGATGTTTGTCATGCTCATCATAACTATGGACTTAATTAGTTTATTTAATTACCAGAAACAGAGAAGAAGATTTTCAAAAAATTAATGCATTTTCACTATATTATCAAAAGAGTCCCGCCCTGACACAGGAACCTTGACCCTGGAATCATAAAATTCACAAATTTAGAAAAGGCACTCTAACTTGTCATACCTATGTGCTTTGTTAATTTATTTAAAACCCAAGTTCAGACAAGAAGATTTTCACAAAAAAAAAATGCATTTTCACTGTATAATCTATATAGCCCCGCCCTAGCACTAGAACCCCTGAACCTGGGCCATGAATTTTACAATTTTGGAAAAGGCACTCTTGCTTATTTATAACTATGTGCTTAGTTAATTTATTTAATACTCAGAAGCAGAGAAGATTTTCAATGAATAAATGTTTTTTCACTATGTAATCAATAGAGCCCCACCCTGACACCAGAACCTCTGACCCTGGGGTCATAAAATTAACAATTTTAGAAAAGGCACTCTTACTTATCAGAATTATGTACTTAGTAAATTAACTTATTACCCAGAAGCAGATAAATAGATTTTCAAAGAATTCATTCAATAGAGTCCCGCTCTATACACCAGAACCCCTGACACTGGGGCCATAAAATTAACAATTTTAGAAAAGGCACTCTTGCTCATTATAATGATGTGCCTAGTTCGTTTATTTAATACCAAAAAGCAGAGATGAAGGTTTTCAAAGAATAAATACATTTTAACTATCAATAGAGCTCAACCCTAACATAGGAATTCCTGACCCTGGCGCCATAAAATTCACAATTATATGGGAAGCACTCTTGCTCATCATAACTATATACTTAATTAGTTCATTTATTACCCAGAAGCAGAGAAGAAGATTTTCAAAGAATTAATGCATTTTAACTATATCATCAAAAGAGCCCCGCCCTGACACCATTTTTACCATATTATCTATATAGCCCCGCCCTAGCACTAGAACCCCTGACCCTGGGGCCATGAATTTCACAATTTTGGAAAAGGCACTCTTTCTTATCATAACTATGTGCTTAGTTAGTGTATTTAATACTCAGAAGCAGAGAAGAAGATTTTCAACGAATAAATACATTTTCACTATATAATCAATAAAGCCCCACCCTAACTCCAACCCCTGACCCTGGGGCCATAAAATTAAATATTTTAGAAAAGACACTCTTGCTCAGTATAATAATGTGCTTAGTTTATTTAATACTCAAAAGCAGATAAGAAGATTTTCAAAGAATTAATGCATTTTCACAATCAATAGAGCTCAACCCTAACAGAAGAATTCCTGAACCTGGGGCCATAAAATTCATAATTTTGGTAGAGGCACTCTTGCTCATCATAACTATGTACTTAGTTAGTTCATTTATTACCCAGAAGCAACAAAGAAGATGTTCAAAGAATTAATGCATTTTCACTATATAATAAAAAGAGCCCCGCCCTGACACTAGAACCCCTTACCATTGGGCCATAAAATTAACAAATCTGGAAGAGGCACTCTTGCTTATCATAACTATGTGCTTAGTTAGTTTATTTAATACCCAGGGGCAGAGAAGAATATTTTCAAAGAAATAAGGCATTTTCACTATATAATCTATATATTCTGCCCTAACACTAGAACCCCTGAACCTGGGGCCATGAATTTTATTCAGAATAGAAATGTTAGAAAGCAAAACGCATTCACAAGTATCGACATTCCATTGAGTACAGAGTTTAGCAAATCGAGCACACTGGTGTTATGTACACAGTTTTTGTAAACAGGGCAAGAGCCTGTTATTGTTTAATGTTTACGATTCATCAGGTGTGTTCAATCGCCAAAGTCTGCTCACCACAACTGCACGGACTGACAATATATTGTGTGTTTGTTTTGCTTTTGAACATGTCTACTCTGAATTTTCTGGATCATAGTATTAATATTTTTCATTGATACATAACAAGATTACCACTTTTCCTAAGGATTAAAATAAAGTTAAAATTGTGAAAGTGCAAGGACGTGTCAATCAAACCCGCCAAAAAAAATAATAACTTAAAAATGAAATAAGATTTTTAATTCATTTTTGTGTGAAATGCTTTCAAAATATATAAGTTGTAATATTATAGAAAAAAAATATTTACTTCAAATCTGTGTCCGTGTATCTTTAAAGCTTTTTTGGAAATACTTTGGACATAGTGTTGCCAGATCTATTAACAGTAACTACTAGTATGCATACGAGAATAACCCTATGTTTATCACACAGACACACGGTATAATAACAATTTTACCAAAGAAGGATAATCCAAGACAATTTCTCAATAACAATCATAAATACTATATAAATGTATACAAAATTGCATCACGTTTATTGCTAACAGATTAAAAAGGAAACTTGACAAATTAATAAATAAGTGACCAAACATGATTTATATCCAATAGATACTTAGGAGAAAATACACATTTAATTTTTGATATTATGCAGTACACAGAAGAAGAAAATATACTAGACTGGTTGCTTTTGATTGACTTCCAGAAATATTTTGTCACTATTTCATGAAATTTTATTCAAAATTCCCAGCAGTTCTTTTTGTACATTTTGACCACTCAATATAAAAATGGGTGACATTGTTTTACACTAATACAATTTCCACAATTACCCCGGGGTAATCAAGGTGGTAATTTTTCTGAAAGATTTAATATACAAAGAGGATGTAGACAAGAGGATCCTCCATCATCCTAGATCTTTATTTTGTGAGCAGAAATTTACGAAAAAATGATAAAAAAAATAAATCAAGGAAATCACTATATAAACATTGGAAAAAAAATTCCCAATTAGTAGTTGACAGTTCCATCCTTTTAGATGGTAGCAAAGAATCACTGACAGAAGTGATGAAAACATCAACAAAATTTCCGTAATGTCTGGTTTATATACATATAATTCCAATCTTAATTTTATTTATTGATTCCCTGTGTTTTGATTGGACGAAAACAAATTCAAGAAAAAGTTTACACATCGATGAATTCTTCAATTAGAACTACTTTCTTGACTGTTGTAAAAACATTTAAAACAGATATACTTCTAGTCCGTTTTAGCTAAATTATGATTACAAGAAACTTGAAATAAAAATGAATGAATGAATGATCGAATGAATGAACGAAAAGGAGATAAACAGGACTGACAGACGGGAATATCATGTTATGGTCACTGTCGGATCACGATGTGAATTTTAAAAAAATCGCTGATCATGCTGTCATTTTCTCGACGTTCCATATCAGTTCAGTTGGTATCGTTGTGATAAGGAAAAGAAACGTACCTCAGACTCTTGCCTTTTTAGCATCAAATTCATATGTTTACATCCAACAGATCCCATATTCTCCCTAAATCTTTGAACGAACCAGAGCAAATCGAGGACGTCGTCGGTCTGCATCTTTCGTTATGACGTTGTTAAAATGTCAACATGACCATGGTCAAGGACGAATATTTTGGAGAATACGCGTATTTACGATATTTGTTGACTTAAACAACATTCAGTGAGTTTTTATAAGTTTATTTATTGATTGTTTTGACAATGTAAGTTGGATTTTATCGATATTAATCTTGTAAACGCTTCTTTGCAGCATAAAGTATTCCTACGCCGTACAAAATAACGGATTGTATGGCGGCCTCAAAGGGAAATAATTTTAATAATTTAAAAAAATCGTAATCGCAATTTTAAGAATTAAACGTTCTTTTTTTAAAATTTATCGATGTATAAACTCTGTCTTTTTACTCACAAACTTAACATAAAAGTGCTTTGCACTTTTATTCAGTTTGTGAGTAAAAAGGCAGAGATTACACATCGATAAATTCTGAAAAAAAGAACGTTTAATCCTATAGTATCAACTATTAAACCAGAAGTCTCTGTCGAGACTGTAGCTCTACTGGTTTGTACTTATCAAGAACCATTTCGCTATTCTATGTGTCTTAGTGTAGTCTACTTGTGTGCTAAGTTATATTGAAATCAGACCAACACTGTAGAAGGAGTAGTGTTTCAAAGGAATTTCCTAGAAAATTCTATTTTTAGTAACAATGGCTACATTGTTCATCGAAATTAAAAACCGATGCACTATTCTTTGTATCTTAGTGTAGTCTACTTGTGTGTAAAGTTATATTAAAATCAGACCAAAACTGTAGAAGGAGTAGCGTTTTGAAGGAATTTCACAAAAAATTCTATTTTTAGTAACCATGGCAACACCGTTCATCGAAATTAAAAACCGATGCACTATTCTATGTATCTTAGTGTAGTCTACTTGTGTGCCAAGTTATATTGAAATCAGACCAAAACTGTAGGAGGAGTAGCGTTTTAAAGGAATTTCACAGAAAATGCTATTTTTAGTAACCATGGCAACACCGTTCATAGAAATTAAAAACCGATGCACTATTCTTTGTATCTTAGTGTAGTCTACTTGTGTGCCAAGTTATATTAAAATCAGACCAAAACTGTAGAAGGAGTAGCGTTTTGAAGGAATTTCACAAAAAATTCTATTTTTAGTAACCATGGCAACACTGTTCATCGAAATTAAAAACCGATGCACTATTCTATGTATCTTAGTGTAGTCTACTTGTGTGCCAAGTTATATTGAAATCAGACCAAAACTGTAGGAGGAATAGTGTTTTGAAAAATTGTTTACAGACAGATATATTGACAGACAGACGGACAGACAGACAGCTAGACAGACAGACAGACGGACGGACGCCGGACGCATTACTATCGCATAAGCTCTTCTGGTCTCTGACCAGTAGAGCTAAAAATCCCATGTCGTTTGGATTGGTTCCAAAAGATTTATTCAAGAAATATTATGTCATGATGGAGTCTTAAGTGAGGATGTAAAAGAATAACCTTACTTGGAATTCATTAAAATGTGGATTTGAATGAAATTAAAAGACTCAATTATGAACCAAAATTAAATACAAATTAAATTTTATATAGCAAATTTCATCTCAGTATGTGCAACGGTTGCAAAGAAAATAAGCGAAAACTGCAAAAGTTCAAGGGGCATAACTCTGTCAAAAATGGTACGATCGTACCCAATACACAACTTGATCTAGATATTTATGTGTTAAATCTGTATACAAAATTCCATTTCAGTATGTGCAAACGTTGCGAAGAAAATGAACAAAAACTTAAACAGACCGACCCATGGACAGCAGCAAAGCAATATGCCTTCCCTTCTACGAAGGGGGCATAAAAAAAGAAGATATCCATATCTTAAACTTACCTTGAGTAGTAACGGAATGGACACCAATAAAATTAGTAACCTCCATTTTATATATTTTCAAATCATTTGAATTGTTTCGGTTAACAACAAGCACGGGATTGGGAATAGAAATTGTAGTTCCTTTGTAAGTTTCATCATGTAAATTAATTGGATGGAATTCATAATCTGGGTGCGTTTGAACTTTCCACTCCACTTTAAAGGCATCAGGAATAGACTTAATTGAAGCTTGTATTTTCATAATCCCGCTGTCTTCGTTGATTCTTTCATTATGCAATGTGATATCTATATATATATATTGTACACAGAATTCTACATTTACAGTTTAGAATATTGAAAATATTCAACATTGATTTTTTTTAAATTGATCTAAAAATTTAATCCGAGCAGAAGATTATATTGCCAATCTTTAGATTTCCTTATGAACAATTCAACAATAATCAGCTTGTAACATCTAAGGACTCCATAGAAGTAAACAAGTTTTATATACATGCATGGGTTATCTTAGTCAAAGTTTGATTTAAAATACGATATCTTGAATTACTTGTGATAAGATCAGGTTCTGTAAAACAAATATATGCCTACTTTGATTTAGTATATCCCTTGAATTTGAAATAAAAGTCTAAAATTAATTTTTTTTTTTGTGAAATTATTAAAAAATACAACCATAACTAGGAATTTAATTAGTTTGAATTTTCTTGAAGATTAAAAAACAATCCAATGTAAATTTTGATAGCAAAAATTGCGACATTTTCTTTTACTGCTGCTAAATTATAAAACTCAATATAAGTACGTTTATCAATATATCCTTTGAAAATCTTATTCAACCAGACACAGGACCAGAGTCATCTAAAGAAAACATACCTAAAGTCAATGGTTCGCTCGTTGTTGTTCCCAATGCATTGGTTGCCCGACATAGATATATACCTGCATCTCCTGCATTTACTGATTCTATTGTCAAGGTTGGTTTTTCTTGGTTCCCTCCACGGTATTTCCCGTCACTTCCCAAAATGTCTATGCATTCGTCATTTTTGGTCCAAGTTAATGCTGTTAGTTTGGAATTTGCACAATAAACGTTGCACTTCAGCTTTACACTTTGTTTTTGAAAATTAGTTCCATGACCGATAAACACATTTGGAGGGGCTGTAAATAGCACAAGAATAAAGTTATAAATAATATCCAAATTAATTAAATGAAATTCTAAAACTATACATCTTCCAGCTAAGGCAGGAGTACTAGGGAATTCATTAGTGTATATTTTTTTAATGTCAATGAAAGATGTAAGACATTATCTTACTTCAAATAAAACTAGAACTGTCCAATAGGGACAAATACCCCTGCTGGGTTTTTAAGAGTAGGTGCCAATTCAGAAATATTTTATGGATCTAGTAAGAGGTGTTCACTATTGTCTAATAAAGTGTCCCGCCACAGCATGATACGCCCATCAAATATTGTTCGATAATCATAAATTGGTTAGGGTGCAAGAAAATTAAGTAACCTTTGATTAACAGATTGACACAGATTTCAATGATCTAATTTCCATTTCTTATCATGTTTAAAATATTGTACAATGTAAATACATCTCTAAGAAACTTACAGTGTAGGGATTAATTAAAACAAATAATACATCATATATGTATATAATTCTAATTAAACTGGCTGTGTTAGAGCTTAACAAATATCCATCTGCAGCTTTAAATTGTTTATTGCATATTTTATGAAATAATGGAAATGCTACAGTCTAATAAAAAAAAATCAAAAATTAATTATTCTTTAGACTATAAAATTCTAAGTGAGACATGACTGCAATTTGTTGCAAATATATAAAAATTGAAATGTAATTTTTTTTTCACTGAACACATGTATAATTAATTTTAATTATACTATACAATACTAATTCAGTTTCAATCATACACTAAAACACCAATTTGTTTTAATTACATTAGACCAATTGAAAGATCTTTATCTGAACCACAGCCATCAAGAACTCTTAATTAACACAAGCAACTATAAGGCCATTTCTTCTTGCCCCAACTCTCAAGAGATAAATTAAGATAACACTGCATCAGATCAGACCTAGATATGCTCTTGCCAGTTAACTCCTGACAATAAACTCATTAATTCTCTCTAATTTGACATGCACACTTCTGCTATCAAAAATTCTCCTTGACCAGTGCTTGATAATAATGCCCATGGGACAAAGTGAATTCCTCTCAAATCATAAACATTTGTTACAGAATCTGCTGTAAAGTATATGATGAAAAAATAAGTTTTTACTTCATTAAGCATTTTTAATAAGGATACAACAATATCTTAAAATTTTTAAGGATTATGAAATTTAAAATTTTAAAGACTTTGTTTTTTTTGCAAAAATCACTTTAATTAAAGGTCACAAAGACCTTGAAATAGGTCGTGACATACCGTCTACCCAAGATGCATAAATTTTCTAAGTTTGATGATTGTAAGTCTAATAGTTTTCTAGTTATGAGCCAAACAAAATCACAAAAGAAAAAAGAAAAAACGCCTGTAAAATGCAGAAAAATCATCCAATCATGATGAAAATCCCAGGTGCACGGACAAGTGACATAATTTTTGTAAAAATTTCCATACAAATCCATGCCAATAGTTTTCTGAGAAAAATGGTACGAAAGTATTGTCTACAGACAGATTGCATGATTTTCTCCTATATATAATTTTAACTTAAAATTTATTCGGGGATATAATAACCTGGTTCCCCGACAAGTTTACGAATGCATTTTGCGTGAACTAATAAAATAGTGGTACAGTTTCACTTTAATTTGCAAGTGTGTTTTGTTTGGTTTTTTTTTTTGCGATTAAGTTTCATGGACTTTTATTTTTTAATTAATATTTTGCTATGAAAATTGGGAAATTTACACCTTTCTTTTGGAAAAAAGGTACCTTTTTTGCATTGGAACAAGGCCGATATCGGCCCCAGATTTAGAGAATTGAGAGCCCTGTTGATTTGCCTGAGTGGTTCTTGAGAAGAATATGAAAATGTGAAAAGTTTATGACAATGACTACGACGACAACAACAACAGACAACAGAAAATTTTGATCAGAAAAGTCCACGAGCCTTCGGCTCAGGTGAGCTAAAAATGAATGGAAACTGCAACATCATGTAAGTGGATTTTTTCTAATGGGATAAATCCTAACCTTGACCTTACTTTTTAAAATTAATGTTGAATTGTTGATCTTAGTTTAAAACTAGAAAACTGACCAGTCAGCAAGGGCCCCGCCATGGGGTAGAATTAAAAGGGTGAAGCTTACGGTATGATTAAAAATGTACGAAGAATAAACAACAGCAACTGTATCTTAAAATTTCAAGATGATTCCTGAATATTGAAAACTTGAAATAATATCCTCTGTATCTACTTTAGGCAGTAAAGAACAATTTAACATTGAATGTATTAATTAATTATGAAGCTTGTGTTATATAGAATGCCATTGCTGCCTTCAATGAATGCAAATATCATGAAGGCTTGACCTTAACTTCAAACAAACAGCAGTTGCAGACAAAGGTTTACATTAATCTTAAAGATAAAGAAAAG
The DNA here is from genome assembly GCF_032062105.1 of Saccostrea cuccullata. Classification (NCBI taxonomy): domain Eukaryota; kingdom Metazoa; phylum Mollusca; class Bivalvia; order Ostreida; family Ostreidae; genus Saccostrea; species Saccostrea cuccullata. The sequence continues at coordinate 2,245 of NW_026931237.1, read as the reverse complement.
CCTACTAAATTTTCTGCAGCAGGCTAGATAATTGATCCCAAAGGATTAATTGTACCTTTCTCATCATTTTCTTCTAAAGTTACAACAAGAACTTTTTTCAGTATTAATGATAGAATGGGGTTTTTATAAGACTACCTTAAAAATTAATTAACATAAAGTAAAAAGAGTAATTCAAAAACTCTTCTTTAAATATATTTCTTGTTTTTAGAATTCAATGAAATCATAACTATTAAAGAAAAATAAATTATAAAAATTTATATCTAAATCCACATTTCACAGTGTTCATACATTCCAAATTGACTTAACTTCAAAACAAACTTTATTTGCAGACAGAGTTGGTAATTCATCTCAATGTGACAGATAAAGATAATGCTCTGGATTTTCTTCAGGAAGAAACCTAATTAATCCCAATGGGGACTCATAGCCAGCATTCATTTTACAATGGGAACATCTTCAGCAGTTATCTCTCTTTGACAATGCATTCTAAAGTTAAAGATTCTACCCCACCACCCCAGCTCCAAACCAGGGGACATAGAGAACCAAACTTAGCATCAAAATATGTATTTCTGCCTACTGAACTACCACACCAAATTTGAACTGATTGGGCAACCATAAAAAAGTTGCCAATTCATTCTTATGCATAGTTAAGGAATCTATCCCATCACCCTAGCTCCAAACCAGAAGACATTGGGAACCAAACTTAGCATCAAAATACGTATTTCTGCCTACTGAACAACCATACCAAATTTGAACTTGATTGGGTAACCATAAAAAAAGTTATTAGAAAAAACAGAAAATTTGTGGACGGAAGACAGACAGACGGACAGACGGACAGACAGAGTGATTACTATAGGGCACCCGCAAATCCTTGCGGGGCCCTATAAGTCATTCAATATATTTTATCAAACTTCAAATGCTTATACATAGAAGATTTTTAAGAATTTAAGATTAAAATTATTCTGCAAGTCATAAGTTTTGTATGCCATGTATGATGTACATGTATGATACTAACCTTTATCTGTAGCACAAGGAATTGACAAGGGCTCTTCTTTACCATCTTGGGAATCCTTCTCTGTAATTACAAAAATTGTAAAACTTAGGCTGCACAATTTACTAGCTCTGTATTATGTGATATTTTTCTTAAGCCTTAAGAATAACATATAAAGTGCCACGCCATAGCATGATACGCCCATCAAAAAATCACAATTATCTTAAACAATCAAAAGTGCAAGAAAATCATGACAACCTTGATTTAAGATTTCCATGATTTTTCAACTCCTTAAAAAATGTGTTTATCCATCTCCTGTGGTGTAGGCATTAATTATAACATATACATGTATTGCATCATTCATAGATTTCTATGCTGGTTGTGTTAGACTTTGCCAAATGCCTGTCATATTAAACATTATCAAATTAGGCTTAACAACTTAATCTATACCTAATTAATTTTGAAAATGAAAGGCTGGCCATCAAATATAAAATGACCAACAGTTCTTCTGTCTTATTCCCAAAGGATACACTGTCAGTTAAGATAATGCTTTGAAGAAATTATTGAGACAGCTATAGCCTTGCTACATTGAACACACTAATTAATCTTTAACTGGAAGCTTGTCTACTCATTACTCCCAAGAGATTATTGGATATGCACTATCTACCATAAAGCATTTTTAAAACATATAAAACCTCAATGATTTTTTTTTAATTAGATTTAATGGCAGACAGGTTTTAATATGCAATTCATATGGACATGCTGATTCCACCCCACCCCCATAAAATTAGTTTTTTTTTAAGTTCATAATATTATGTAATATCAAAACAGTTTATTATGCAAAATCAAATTAGTTTTATTAACTTCTCATCAAATTCATTTTGAAACTCTAAATGCTAGCCAACAAGAGCCATTTTTAATCCAACAGGATTACCCATTTGGTCCAATACTCAAGGGATATAGATAGCACCAATGCTCGTCCTCACACTAAACTCATTAATTTCTCTCTCTAATTTGACATGCAATTTTCTGTTATCAAAATTCTTCTTGACCAGTGCTTGATAATTAAACTCATGGGAGTGGTGGAATTTCTTTAACATACATTATATTTGTTATAGATTGCTGTCAAGAATATGCTAAAAAAATAAGTATTTTTTCTTGATTTAACATTTTTCTAATAAGGATAGTGCAATACTTTTACATTTTTTGGAGTGTGTAAATGAAGAGAAAAAAAGACATTTTATTTTTTCAAATTTC
>NW_026931236.1:0-46130 GCF_032062105.1 Saccostrea cuccullata | reverse complement strand
TAATTTTAATCATAGATTTTTAATATTGTCAATTTAGAAAAATTATCACTATAAATAGCATCAGCTGGCACATACTTAACCCCGATGAGATGAAGAAACATTTTTTCTGAATAATAGAGCATGTGCAAATGTAAGTACATTTATAAATATTGCAAAGTTGTTTTTATTTTAAACGCGCAAAAGAAAATGTTCTTGTAAATGCTTGCGTTTGTCAGCCATTTTGAAAATCGGCCACCAAGGTCATACAAGGTACCGAATGAAGTGGCCCAATATCCAAATATGTTTGTAATGAACTACTCTACTTGCATACAAAATTCTATGCTTTTATCACAAAATGCACAATTGTCTCAAAAAATTTAGGTATGCCGCCTGACTACAATCGATCCTGTTCATTATATTCACTTTTTAAATCAACAATAGACTTATTAATGTTACTGGTGTATCGATTTACTTTTGTTTGAGATATCGATATCGAGAAATTTTAAACTAGTTTTGAGGAATCTTGAAATTGTAAGCAAATGTTTATACTTTTATTTTCCAAAATGAATGTTATTTAAATCCTGTTTTGTTGCAAGCAAAAAACTACTCAAGTGGTGACAGAATACCGGTATTATAATTTAACAAACTCTTGTGTTTTTAGCCCCTTGCCAAGGCTCAGGTATAAAAAAAAACCCCACGAAATCACATCCACCGTAATACCATAGCCCTGGATCCTATATGTATAATTTATTTCTTACAAATTAGATATACTTTTTCTTGTGCGAAAAGCCTACAATTGATAATACAGTCATGTATTTAGGTTCTCTATCACTGACTTGTTTTTACAGTTTTGCAAATAAAAAATAAAAGGTTTCCTATGTCTTTGAAATATTTCCCTATGTTTGTCGATGCAGTACTTTGTGTTATGTTTGGAAAAGGTTAATCGTAGTGCGGTCAAAAATAGATGATCAATCTCTGACTAATTGCTCATGACCAAAATAGAATATTACTTCATATCAAAATGAAACAATATTGGCAAATTAATGTGTGACGATAATAGTTCTGTAGATGAATTTCTATTTCACTCTTAATTCCTTGGGCATTGCGCTATTTGTGAAAACAATAAACGTTGCTCAATAACTGATAAAGAAAGGGTTGTATTTTCCTCAATGATTACAATTTTTTATCATACAACAAAACATTGCTACATGTTAAGAGGTATCCATTGACTAAATAAGATATTTATTCCAGAGATAACTTGTCTTGGATGTTTATTTCCTCACAACAGAAATGGAACCTTTGTTTTCTCCAAATTAAACCATTGTTGAAATGAAAGTTTATATTAGTCAGGTAGATTACTTCCTGGTAGACATAAAAGCATAAACATAATCTGCCCATCAAACATGCAGATCTCAATCCAGCATAAAGGCTGATTATTCCAGTCCACTTAATGTGAAACTTAATGAGAGAAATCCTAAAAAAGCTTTCAATGAGATAAAAATCTTTTCAGTGTAATCAAAGATGCATTGAAATCAAAGATGTCTATTTCATGGTTCTTGACAGACTGTAAATTGAACGTCAAAGGAAAGCAAGTTTGATCCAAAAAAAAACTGTATGAAACTTTGTATTTTATCATACCTTGTGCATTTTACCTCTTTGCTTATCATATCATGAGATTTGTAAAAGAGCTTTAGAAACTGAATTCAGTCGCATATGCTGAGTTTCTGCTCTTTGAGCAAGGGTTTGAGGTGGGTAGATTTACAAGTATAACAAATCCTATAGAGAAATGTACAATACTACAATTACATGTATGTCACATTTACGTTTGTCACGTTTAAAGAACTGCGAGCATATATAGGAATCAGAATTTTCTTCGCCCAGATGTCTGCTTGGATAGAAGCATTCCTGAAATAAAGACTCTCTGCAGGAGATACTGGTAATCCCAGGAACACTTTCGTGCACGATGTGATTTTTTTGAATAATTTTCTTTTCTTCGTATAGCATTTAACTAGATTTTTTTTCACTTTAGAACTAGTTCAAATTGACGTCTGAAATAAACTACGAATGGAAGGTTGATAAAATGTGAAGATTCGAACAGTAATTGGTCAAGAAAAACAACAAATAAGACAAATCTTTGAACAAAGCATAATTAAAACACGAACTCCTGGAAATCCCAAAGACGAAACTGGAAATCTAATGTTCATTAGCTATGATATAATACGATGAAATGAATCTACGAAAGGACCATTTGAAACTGTGGGAAATTACATTTTGTAAATGTCATGGGTATCAATTGCCCATGAATTACCTAAAGAAAATGATGAAAATAGAAATTTTATTTTTTTATTACAAAGTATATTTGTACCTTCCTCAAAGCTTGTTTTCACCAAAGGGTTCATGCACCTTCGACATTTTCAGCAATGTGTAGCATTCTGGGTCCACAAAATGAGATAATTCTATTAAATTCTTTTAAGAATTACCACCTTGAATTTTTTTCTTGACCAATAAAAACTTACCTTCCATTTTGGGAAGAGGAGATACACAAGAACAAGGAATGGATAGGACAGCATGAAGAGAATAAACATAAGGATTCTCTTGGGCCAGCTAGCCCGCTCCAGGGACCCCATACCATAGTACCACGACTTCATCAGTTTCTGTTGGCAGCTGGGATGAGCCACAAACTTAAATAAAAGATAACCCAGATCAGAATGCTACAAAATTCGTTGGTTTTGGAAATAACAAATAGTGAGTGCAGTTTAATTCTAATATCAATGTTTAATACAGACAGAACTATAAAAGTGGACTCAATGATTCGGAAAAAAGAGGATGAAGTATTTTTTTCATGGTTTTTATCAGCTTTTGTTTTGTTTTTGGTTTTTTTTTGTATAATAAAAAAAAAATAAAATTCCATCGTTTTAAATAGCCTTCAAATAAAAATGTAATTTTACGGTCTTTGTTTTAAAAAAGGAAATTATTTTTAAATATGTAATGCAAGGTTGGCGAATAAATTTCGTACTTTTTTCTCTTTGTAGAAAAGTGCAAGTTTGAATCTGGCTAAACTCTCATAATGGTTGAAGCGTGGCTTTCCTGCTTTGTTTAGAATGATTTCTAGTTCCTGTTGCGTGCGCACACGGTCCAGTAACTTCACTGTGTACTCACTCAGCTGTTCCGCCAAGTCCTTGTATTCTTTCTGTAACGATGAAATCGAATAAAATCAGATAAGTTTTGGAAGAGAAAGGAAAAAGTAAAGATTTTGTTAAGATGATGAAACAAGAATATCAGCAGTCTCGTTTGAAGTCATCATTTCGTAATTTCTATGGTCTATAAATGACCTTGTCAGCGAATACAATTTATCATTGAGTCAAATGCTGACTGACATTTTTCATACTAATAGATAAACCATGCCCCCCTCATTTCCAGATCATGACAAAGAGATCACGGCGGGAGTAACCGATCGGGCACGGGATGGTCACTCCTCCATGGCAACTGATTCCACCTCTGATGTTTAAGAGGTCTGTATTTGGTCTGCTCCTGATTTGTATTGTTAATGGACTTTTGAGCTTGAATACTGTTTGTTATCTGCATATATTTCATTTAAGGAGTCTACAGTGATTTAACTACCATACTACTACCAGATTGACAATCGAGTTAATTCAGATTTGGCGTTAAACCTCTACTGGGCAATGTTTGATATTCGTAAACGGTCCTGATTAATTCTATTGATCAATGCAGGAGGAAATTGTGGAAGTTAATGCCACTGAGAGAAAAAAAAAAGAGCTATTAAATTTATTACACTTTTTTGAATATCGGTCTTTCACAAGCAATGTTTACATCATTGTTCACTCTTTCCCTTCTGTGATTTGTTTCTTTAGAAAACAAACCAAAGGTCATACATATAACAGACATATGTTTCAGGTCAAAAAAAGGTGGTAGCTTTTATACATCGTCATCCAATAGATGCCTTTATGATTTGGTGTGTCTGGAGTACGGTTTCCAAATATAACACTAACTTCAATCGATTGATTTGTTTATACCTTATTGCAAATAAAAAATTATGCATTATTTTTTTCATGTGATTTTCTCCAATTTAAAATTTTATGTAAAATTGATGATTCTTACAAATTTTCCAATACTAAGGATATAGGAATGGATTTTTCTAAAACAATTTGCTGATACCAGATACCAACAGTTTCGTTTAAAGTCACCATTTCGTGAGTTCTATGGTCGATACAATGACCTTGTCAGCTTATACATTTTATCATTAAATAGACATGGACACAGTTTCATCTGAATTTTTTGTAACTAAATTTAATGTTTACAATTCCTAAATAAGGCAATTCTAGTGATCATTAAAAATTTGAACATCACTTGTTGATTTCCAAAGGAGATACAGACCTTAAAATTCTTCATAATATAAACGAGGCTCGTGCCTTGTTTTTAAGTTCACATGCAGAAAATATCATGTTTATAACAAAACAAGATTCAGCAAATCACTAGAAACTGTCTAATCGTATTTAGAATTAACTTTTTTATTGAAAACAATCTGCTTTGAACGAACATATATTAGTATATCTAACCTAAGTGATTAAAACATGGTATGGGTCCTGCTTACATAACGAAGATTTGGAGCTCTTAATCTGTCTTGTATTTCGACTACTGGATTTCAAATTTTTGATTATTATGAGATATACCTTCCTTAAATATTTGTAAACATAAAAAATGGGGGATATTGAAAATTTTCATCTGAAACTCTGTTCATGTCCCTTTATGTCCAATGCTTACTGACTTTTTTTCATTCTTGTCGTTAGGCCATTATATACACCATGAATTGTCAACGGATTTTCCGTTATTTCCCGCTCATGACATGGAACACAGCGCGTGTGACCGGTTGGCAGGGGATGCTCACTCCTCCATGGTACCTGATCCTACCTCTGATGTTTTGGAGGTCCGTGTTTGCTCAGCTCCTATTTTGTATTGTTCAATGGACTTTGGAGTTTAAATAGTGTTTGCTTTCTCCATATATTTCATTTAATAACCTGCTGTCTAAGATTCAGAATATTATTTGTCTCAATAATCAATCAAATCACAGATCAATCAATAGTCACTACATGCAAATTTATCATCACGTTTTATGACGTGTAATATGTTCAGGAAAGATTATGGATACTGAAGTGTAACCATTTGTCAAGCAAATTATCGTCAATTTAAGGGATGGTCTTTTTGCTTGTGGTATATAACAATTATATTTGGTACATTTATAGTTATGAATACATGTTTTTGAAATCCCTCTGCTTAATTAACCCCTTTTAAATCATATCACACAGAGTTTGAATATTAAAACGATCTCGATCTCTAAAATTATATTCAGCAATGAAACTGTCATTTTTGCACTGGTTCTGATGGTAGACATTATAACTACGGTTGTATTTGCATTTTTTCCATTGTTCTTCACACTCTGAGTCTTTGCTTGTGATCTGGGGATGTTTCCACACATAGCGACAGATTTAAGCCGATTAGTTTTTCAGAATGACTACTTTGGTGTCATATAAAAAGAAAATTTTGAAATAAGTGTTAGATGAAGACGATCCACACATTTACTGAGAGAAATCATCAGAATAAACAAACAGAATATTTCAGCCCTGAATTATCTAAAACCTTCGAAATGACAATTCTAGCTGAAGTTCCTGCCTATAGGCGTCTGAACAAAAGTGTTGCTGACGGTCATTGCTTTAACACTTTCTCGGTATTCCTCGTCAGGAATAACAAGATGTGTTTGTAAAACACTGATGCACAGTATGGCATCTCATAGCGGAGGTCAAAATGTCTCAAAAGTAAGTCAAACTCCAAAGTCAAGATCGAAAGACCGAAACAATTATACCCAAAAGAAGCTCTGGTCACAAGAAAGACATCTGTGAAATATTGAAGCCCTTATCCCAGACTTTTGAAAGTAAAGTTTTTTTTTCACAAATATCTTTAACTCGAAGATCAAGGTCAAAGAGTGAAAATAAATGCGTATGGCGTCGAAGGGAAAGTCTTGTCACAAGGAATAGGCTTGTGAATAATGAAAGCCCTGGTGCCAACCATTAAAAAGTCATGGCCGAGTTAAAGATTGCTTCATAAATGACCAATGGTGTTAAAAGTAACATAGTTATACCATCCTTTGACGTGATGTGTAGTCATGATCGGTGAAGAATTTTATTTTTTGTCATGTTTTTATATATATTTCCCCTTTACTGGTATTTCAGATGTAGTATCAACTGATTTTTTACTCAAGGATTTTACCCCTACACAAACCTCACCCACCTTAAGAAATAGGTATAGCTTTGTTCTTTACTACATTGCTGCAATTTTTACAATTTAGACAAATATTGGACCAAATAATGCTTTCTTTGTTAAATTTCTATTTGGACTTTTCATAAGGTTTTATAGATGGATAAAACTGTTTGTATGAATCGATGATAAACGACAAATCAATTTTGTCTATTGAAGATTGTAAAGATAATATTTGGTGTTATTTCCTACAAACTGATATTATCAAAGCATCGATAATTTAAATCTAAATAGTTTTATTGGTTGTACATTTTACGTTCTTTTAAATACTTGCTTTCTTATGTCTATCTTGGCTACCTCAGGGTTTCTGATCTGCCACTCTTCTCAGGTATACTTTTTTCATGACTGATAAAGAAGAGGGTTAAAATATCTATGGCCAATTTGCCATAACCTATAATAGAGCAGCGGATAGGAAACCCTTGGCTAACGAAGATACTATAGATCAAATATGCTGCACATCTTGAACGCCATGTGTTCATAGAAAAGACAAAGCTTGTTACTGAACACTGTGATGCTGTTGACATGATCTTTTTTTATATATAAATTTCTAAATATAGTGGAATAATTTGACTCGAGTTCTCTTTGATTATGTAGAGACGTACAACTTTTCAACTTTTCACTTCAAAATAATATGCCTTAACATTTATACCATGTTTTCTATGCTTTTTGTGGAGGAACACAATTCTGGTAACATCACTTACTGCCATTGACAATAAACATTCCTTATCTAAAATAAGTAAACAATAAAAGTTGTAACCTTATACTATAAAACGAACAAAGGTTGTAACTCGCCGCCATCTTAATCCCCTGTATCGACCGGAAGCTCATAAAGTTAACAAGTACGCTTTTTCAAACTATGATTTTTTTATATAAATACGCGTAGTTTTTATTCTTAAGTGATCCATTATTGAACCTGGAAATGACTTATTTCACAAAATCGCAAAATTCATACTACTACAGCCGAAATTAAGGAGACCGATATGTCAGAAGTTGTAGGCCTTGCTGATTTTTATTATTAAGGAATCAACATTTTAAAATTATTAGAGTACAGGAAAACGCCATCGGCATTGACTGTAGTTCATTCATCTTTAATACATACCCGGTACCATTAAAATATTATTTCCAAGCAATGAAAAATAAAGGCGAAGTTAGATGGCAATTTTTTAAGCTGAAATGAGGAAATTTAAAAATCTTTGATAAGATAAAAAGAATGCTTTGTGAATTCAAGTACTTTATTCTGACACGATTTATCAAGTATATGCCTTGAAAAACACCAAGTCATACCTTAATATACTCTCAAAATTAAAATGATTTTAGTGAATTATTAATAATGTTGTTTTTGGAGCAGAAATTTATTTTACGCCATTTGCTTTACATTAATTAAGGTCTTCCGTTTCAGACGGAAGACCTTACAGTGATTCTACTGTTTTTTCTTATTATTATTCTTATTATTATTTTTTTCCCCAAATCTTGTCGGCAGGATTTCTCAGAGATGGCTGGACGGATTTTCCTGAAATTTTCAGGGATGATAGAGAATGAAAATACCCCGAGACGTTTTTTTCATTTTTTCAAAATTTACTTCCGGTCGTCAGATATGTCCGATTTCCGCTTTTTTCAAAAATATTTAATCCGAGTGAGATCTCAGAAACGGTAAGAGATTAAAGCACCAAACTTACAGGGATGATAGATCTTGATAAGTAGGCAAATCCATTTGGGTTAAGATCGTCCGCCGTCACTTCCGCTCGTCACAGGAAGTATTCCTAAATATCGAAAATTTCAACTTTTCTTTTTTGAAAGTTTTTTTGCATCAGATTATAGCATCTTACTCGTAGTTTCGAAATATGTCAGTCCCACCGGAAACAAAAACGACAACTTCCGGTTATAAGAGAAAAACTGCATATTTTCAGTATTTTTCTTTCCCATATATATTTTTTATAGATAAAGTTTTTGAAATGATTTTTAGATATGTTATTCAGACTGCAAATGACTACAGTAACGTCAAATATCTTTGGAAAATTCACTTCCGGTCGCGTGATTTCCTGTCCTCAAAATGGTTAGTTCTTATAGCTATATCTCGGAAACGGTAAGAGATGTAGACACCAAACTTATAGGAGTGTTATATCTTGACGAAAAGGCAAAAACATATAGGTTAAGATTGTCCGCCGTCACTTCCGGTCGTCACAGGAAGTGGTCAAAAAATCGGAAATTTCAACTTTTCTTTTATGGAACGTTTATTGCATCACATAGCGCTTTATTTGTAGTTTCAAAATATATCAGCTCCACCGGAAACAAAAACGACAACTTCCAGTTATAAGAGAAAACTTAAATAATTTGAGTATTTTCTTTCCAATATATATTTTTTATAGATAAAGTGTTTGCAACTGTTTTTGGATATGTTATTCAGACTGCAAATGTCTACAGTAAATCAACTATTTTTTTTAAAATTCACTTCCGGTTGCGTGTGATTTCCTGTCCTCAAAATTAGAAGTTATTATAGCTAGATCTCTTAAACAGTAAGAGATTAAGACACCAAACTTTTACAAATGGTATATCCTGATGAGTAAGCAATTCCATGGGGGATAAGATCGTTCACTTCCGGTCGTCACAGGAAGTGATCAAAGAAGTCCAAAAATTCAACTTTCCCTTATGGAAACTTTTTTTCATCACATAATAGCATCTTATTTGTAGTTTTGAAATAAGTCAGTAACACCGGAAACAAAGAAGACAACTTCCGGTTATAAGAGAAAAGCTTCATAATTTGAGTATTTTTCTTTCCTGTAAATATTTTTTATAGATGAAGTATTTGTAATGATTTTTGGATATGTTATTAAGACTGTAACTGTCTTCAGTAACGCCAAATATCTTTCACTTCCGGTTGCGTGATTTCCTGTCCTCAAAATGAGAAGTTATCATAACTAGATCTCGTAAAGGGTAAGAGATTAAGACACCAAACTTTTACAAGTGGTAGATCTAGATGTGTAGGCAAAAATAGTCAGGAAAAGATTGTCCACCGTCACTTCCGGTTGTCACAGGAAGTGAACAAATGAATAAAAACTTTTCTTATGGAATCTTTCTTAGTAATACATTATAGCATCTTTTTTGTAGTTTTGAAATATGTCAGTCCCACTGGAAACAAAATGGACAACTTCCGCTTATGAAAGAAAAACTGCATAAATTTAGTATTATACTATCCCATAAATATTTTTGATAAGAAGAGCATTAGAAATGATTTTAGGACATGTTATTTAGACTGAAATATCTAGAGTAACCTCAAATATCTTTTCAAAAATTTACTTCCGGTCACGTGATTATTTTGTCCTCGAGATGAGAAGATAATATTACAAGATCTCTTAAACTGTAACAGATCAATACACTAAACTTATCTGAATAAAACAACATGAAGACTGGGCAAAAAATATAGGGTAAAATGCGTACGCCGTCACTTCCGGTCGTCACAGGAAGTGATAAAAAAATGAAAATGATTTTTGTACATGTTATTAAGACTATAATTGTCTAAAGTAAAAAAAGAATCTTGGTAAGTTACACTTCCGGCTGTTTGTTTTCCTGAAATCATTAAAAATATTATATGCCTTTTTAACATAGATAAAAGCTCATTCATGTAGATAAATAGAGGAGAACGGAAGACCTTCTTTGTTGCTGTAGCAACAAGAGTTTCTAGTTTAACGCCTTTTTCTAAAATGGAATGACCTGAGTTTTTTTTATCTCTTGGGAATATAAACACCTACATTTTTATCTGAAACAATATTATCTCAGTCAAGTTGCGTAAAATTAAAGAAGAATTCAAATCGATGACTGATGTTGACAATCTAATACTTTATACAAAAGGTATACCAAAAAGTAAACGAAACCACACACTCATTTCGTTGAGGTAAAGTGCATCACTTATTTGACGGTCAAGTGTATAGAGTAAGGCTAAATAATAAAATCCAGAAACAATAAAGGGAGCACAAATTCCTTTTTTGATAAAAACAATCTTGACATCATGCTACTTACCTTGAAGTACTTCTCTACTCTGGACAAACTCTTCAATTCTGAACCAAGTTCAAATGCTGTTAAAATTGGGTCTTTGCTGGACAATGAAATGTAAGCTTCACTAGCTAGACCTCTGTATGCATTGAGACGATATTTGGCAGACCGCAACATGTCAAATTTCATCTTGTTTGTGCATTCTTGACAAGCACACCTAAATTTGTGAGGTTTTTGGATAATCTCCCCTCTAAGAAGCAATAATTGGACAATCTCATACTGATTCTTCTGGGCTGCCAAAATAAGTGGCGTAATATCGGGTGAAAACTGGGATTCCTCAAAGCTGGTTTTAAAGAAGTGGTCATCGTCTCCTAGTTTCTTTCTCTCTTTCCACATTTCCAAGTATCTTTGGTGTTTGAGAATGGTTTCTGCAATTTGGATGTGTCCAGCACTAATGGCCTGTAGGACGGCCTCGTAAATATGGCGACCGCTTGACCGGTCCAGAAGGACCTCCACTACCTAAGTATGAAAAGTCGTTGTCGTGATTTAAGAACTGTTAAAATGTAGGATTGGAATTATAACAAAAATGTGTGTAGCAAAGATATTTAGCAAGTGGAAAGTGTGTGATTTGTCTGGTGTAACGTTGAATATTGACACGGGTAGAAAATTGATCCAGATCAATTTTAAATAGATTGGGTTTTCATTGTAATACGTTAGGTGTCAATATTCAACATTGAAAATTGACCACTCCGGTACCGACAAGACTTTTTTCTTTACTCTTAAGCGTGTTTTTAAACTTCAAAGAGTAGAAGTTCTTTTTTTTCATCAAATGATTATGTGGATTAATTTGTCTATGAAGGTAAAAATCAAAAATTGTTAAGAAAAGCTATAAGAAATGGCTTAAGAATTTAAAAAAAAAAAACTTTAATTCTTCTCTGAATCATTACCTCTAGATGCTCATTTTTGACGGCCAGACGCAGGGCTGTTCTCCCTAGGGCATCAATACAGTCCACATTCATCTCGGGGGTCTGGTCCAGTATTCTTTTGACCGACGGAATATCCCCAAACTCGGCAGCATGGAGAAATTCTTCCTCTACGTCCACAAGCTGCGAAGATTGATGACGTTTATAAGAATAAACAATATCAGACAAACAACGAAAATGGTATCTCAGTCTTTTCCTCCCCATTGAGAATTTACATTTCATTCCACTCAAATCAGGTAAATTTAATCACAGTAGAGATTTTTTCATGTACTTCTGAGATTAATATTTTCTTAATCCTTTTCAAAATAAAACTATTCCAATCCCAGATGACTTATTGTGCACCCTTTTGTTGAACATCATCTCTGATCATTTCCTAAAATGTCGTTTCAATGAGTTCATGATTTATTAGCAATTAAAGCTTCCTCTTTTTATGTTCTTACGAACATCATATTAAATCACAGATTTTACAGACTAGACGGTAAAAATTACACATTACTCTGACAACGACCAATTCCATCACGAAAATTTATTTGACTGTTCCACACAATTCCTAATTTATAGTCTGTGACACACTGTATGCTTCAGTCTTAATGATTATTGGAAAGTGTAATGATGCATTGAGAATAACTATGGCCTTTGACAATATTTTACAATGCACCGTAAATAAGATGACAAGGTAATTAGTTTATTACTAGAGGTAATACGATTTCAAATCGTATTTCTTGTAAGTATTGAACTGTGTTTTTAACTCCTATTTGCAGTATGTTGTTTCAAAACTCTCATAAAACTGGAAGTTGTAGCTTTAACAATACATCCTCTGATTGTTTTCTCTAGTTTCATGCGACAACCATAGCTCCCCCGAGTAGCGCATCCTCTAATTTGTATTAATGAAAACTTAGTCCCTATTTTATTCCAGTCTGATTGCATAACTTGATGTTTAAAGGAAAACATAATTTATTTAGATTCCCCGTCCTCAAGTGACATGAAGGAAGGGAAACAATTTTCTCCCTTCTTAATGGTTATGCACTAAATACGGACATTTTTTTGTTTTAAAAGTTAACTGGAGTTATTTTTAACCAATTTCTCTGAACAGGCTAAATTTCAAATTAGGGGTTAACAGCTGAGTGCAAAGATACACTAAATTGTTAAAATTAATGTTTTAGTCATTTTTACACAAAATCAAACTCGAAGTTCTTCAAACGCTAAAAAGTAGATTATAAAAACCATATTCGTAATCCTACATATACCTTTTTAAAACGAAAGTATATATAAAAATCATGTTCTTTATTTATCTTCTATATGTTTTATATGTAATGAAACTAACGACCTTGTATCTTAAAAATTTAATACGCATGATACTAGTTTATGCCAAATGGTAAGTTTAAACCAATGATTATAAGCCGATAACTGACAAATATATTAGAAATTAGACTTTCCGAAGTGAGTTAATATAGGTCTACATCATAAAATCATTTGAAATTTGGTAAGATGAATAGGCAAATGCAGAAATATAGATGTTCAACTAAGCAAAAAAAAAAAGCCTAATGAAAAGAATACGTGTAGGGAAATATTTGTATATGATTCTACTTTTGTGTCTATAAGATTCTGTGAATGTTCCGTGTTTCAATCAATGTTAAATGAATAATAATGAATGGTGAATTTAAAAAAAATCGAAATCCGTTCTACTGATTCTTTGATGAAACATTCAGATCATTCCAATTTCAATAGGATTATTTATGACATATATTTGAATTGCGCTACTTCTATCTAGATATTGATCAACTAACTCGTATTAACTACATCTTTTTTTTGTTTTCATTGAAATGTAAAATTTGTAGCTGTTGAATAATTTGATTCTTTTAAGATAAAGGTAATTTCATTGGACAGAGTGTATTCAGCTAATTTAGTTGAAAAGGACGTTAATTGTAACAGAACAATAACACTATGATAAACTTTATGGTTTCAACTAATCTAATCATCAAATCTCATTTCTTATTTAGAAACATACACTTTGTTCTTAAATATGGAGCTATGTTGACCACTTGATTAGATACGCAAGAGCATGCTCTACGCAGGTTTCTTTTTTTAAAATGCAACAAGCTATTGAAGACCAAGTTGATGAGACAAGGATTTCAAGTGTCTCGTTTTAAGTCATCATTTTTCAAGTTCTTTTTTCGATACAGTGACCATTCTTTCATTTAGTTAAATGCTGACTGACTTTATCAACTGATTGTTAACCCATTATTTACACACTGAAATGTTAACGGAACTTTCTGTTTCCCCGATCACGACAAAGATCACATGGCGGGTGTGACCGGTCTACAGGATGCTTATTTCTCCAGACACTCCTCCTAAATCTTAAAGAATTTAGAATACTTCTGCTTAATAGGTATTCTCAGCTATTACTATAGCTATATAAATACATGTATTAATGATATCATCCCCATGGCTTGCCGTAATCTTTTTGCTCTGTAGTGGTCATTCCTCATACACAAGCTTCTTAAGTGGTATCTCGAAAAGCCTTGACAATGTGGAGTTGCTATGCATACCTACACTACTGGCACACCTCCGCTAACTTATCAACAACTGTTTATTTTGTCAATTGCGTTTCAACGTTTAATGTTAGCAAGATAATAAACCATTAGACTGATTCGATGAGAAAGGATTATATTATTCTTTTTAAATTTTCCTCTTGCTCGAGTTTTTAATCAGTATGAAATCTCAAAAGAAGCATTGATTAACTTCAATTTAGGCATAATTGTAAGGTAAAAGTATGTTGTTTTGGTTTCAATTAATTTACGTGGTTTAGTACCCAAATGCTTTATACCAAATTCGGCATTCTGACAACATTATTCCTCCTTATCAAAACAACTTTATGCTTTTTATGCATTACATGTACCTGGATTCATTTTGTTTGTTTAATGGAGTCCACCAAACTACAACATAATGAAGAATTGATTCGAAACAGCATGATCCCAATAATATTTTGTGAATTTCCGGAAAGGGGAATTTATTAAGGTAATTAGATGGAAATACATACCTGATTATTTTTTCCTCATTAAATCGGAAAAAATGTCAACAACATGACAGGAAAAATATTGATGCTAGCCATAATAGCTTTGGGTATCAAGTTTTGCATTCAATGGAAATATGATGGGAAATGTTCTTGGAGACAAATATAAATGTAGCTTGACTTGAAATCTTGTTTCTCGAGAGGAATAAATTCAGTTTGAAAGAAGGAATGAGCACATGATATAAAAAAAGTAAAGAATTAATCTTTGTAAAACTAGAAAGAGGTTAATCTAAATTAAACGCTTTGCTAATTCTAGCTTGGTAAATATCATCAACGATGATGTTCTCGTAAAAACCAATGTGTGAAATTTGAGTAAAAAAAGCAGATAGGGAATGAATTCCTTCGGAAAATTTCAAAGATTCATTGATTTGGGGGTCACATTTTCATAAATACACACTCGCCAAGCTAATTTCTAAGTGTGATAAGGTGAACAAGATCTTGTAGATACCAGTAAACTGAATGTGACAAGCCGTGAACAGGTGCGATCAATGGCTTTGTCCAGCTTGATTCCCGTTTGTCATTTATTATTGAAGACAAATCAATGTCTTGTAAATCAATGATTTCCACTCAGAGGTGAAAAGCTGGCGATGATAGCTAGAAAAAGGTGAAAGATTTAAGTAGTCCATTAACCAGTGCCGGGTATGGTTAGAAATGGTCTGAATACCACAGGGGCCATATGGAATATTGTTCATTGTGTGGAGTTCATCTTGTGGCTCACCTTACTCTCTTATCTGTCAAGGGGTTCTCAAGTTTTACGTGATTAAGAAATAGGCCAAAGAAAAAAATTACAATTATTCTAAAGAGAACAAAATAGAAGAAAACTGATCAAAATGTTTTTCTTATGAATTGAAGACAAATTCTGAACGGACAAAATTTTATTTACAAGGTTCCTATTGTAAGAAAATACTAGTAACAATGACTTCTTTAAAATTGCTGTAGACTTGACAAAAGCAGAACTAGAAATGTGATTCAGTCAAACAATTTGGCAAACTCGATCAATTGGAACATATCCATGTCAATTTTGATCTTCGTGTACCCTATAAGGTATTGAAAGTTTGTAACACCTGTCCAAGGTGAACTCTTGTTATCGGGGAATTTGTAAGCAAGCAGAAAGGAATCAGTCTATCTATTTGTCAATGTATGAAATTGTAGTTCCCATGTCATCCATCTATAATTTTCTATACCCGGTGTGACCATCGCTCACATTAACGTCTTGTTCCATCTACATTTTAAATGTATTCCTGCGAGGTTTGTTTCTATCTTTATTAATGAATATCCTCTTTGAATCTCTATGATTTTAACATTCATATTTGAATTATTAATTTGCAGAGTAGGATTCCATGGATGGTAAACATTAAGATCAATATCTATGTCTGTAGAAAATATCTCAAAATTTGGGTATTTCAAATAAAAATAAAGAATTGAATTTAGTCTATCAAAACAACTTTAAAGCAGTAGATTCATTTAAGCAACAAGTAGTTGTCTTCGCATTTAATGGGTGTGGGTTATTTTATTAAGCCATTTAAAAAAGGGTGGAAAGATCCGCCCTTAATACTCTTTATTCTATATCAAGGAAGTATATAGACTAGTTTTGACACACCAAGAAAAAAAGACATCGACATGGTATTAAATTCTTAAGCCCCTAATTAATGATGATAAATAAATGTAAATAATACCAAAGAACACGTGTACTATTCACTCTTCTGTAAAATTACTGGACTATGTTCCTTGTTATATAATCAGAAGCCGATATGACAGCAACAGTACAAATAACACTCAGAGGAAAATCCTAAACCCTAGCTTGTTCAAAGGCTTTGTTCACACCAAGAAATGCACTTTCAAGATCTTCCTCGACTTTTATGCATTAGTGGTATAATGAATCTCGGTTTAACCAGTTAAAAACATTGAAAGAAAAAAATATGTCAATTCAAAGACTTTTTAATAGAGTGCAGTTGTAATGCGAGAATTATTTTGTAGTCTTTGAATAAATAATACATTGCTATTTGCTTAAAGCATTGTGGGATAAAGGAGGGATAAAAACATCACATACATATAACATTTTTTCTTCTCCAAATTCTCAATCAGTATAAAAACCATCAAACTGATAGCAGGACTTTTATATAACAGGGTTAAAAAACAACAACAAAACATTTTCTTTATTTTCATAAATAGATTTATAAACTGCTTTGCATTGGAAAAACTGGGTGTGCAGCTTGGTAAGATCTTACTACGAGGTAAATACGATCAAACAGCAGTACTGTTATGTGGAAAACGTGTAGCAAACAAAAAATGTCACTTGGGTTCACTACAGGTCGGTGATAAAATGGAAACGTGGAGATGCATAATTGATATAAATGACGACGGATTTTTTTTTTTGTTATTTCCCAGTCATGACAAGGAACATACGGCGGGTGTGACCGGTCGGCAGGGGATGCTCACTCCTTTATTGCACCTGATCCCATCTCTGATGGTTTGGAGGTCGTTGTTTCCTCCGCTCCTATTTTGCATTGTTTTATGGACTTTGAGCTTGAATACTGTTCGTTATCTCCGTATTATATTTCATAGTGCAAAGGTTTATGTCGACAAACTTCGCCCTACCAACCCCATGTCGTTATTTGGATTATTCAGGTACTAAATTATGACTTTTTACAATATGTTCAATATGTCAAATCTAAAATAAAAAGGAATAAAGATTTTATATGAAGAAAAAATCTTTAAGACTAAAGATAATTGTTTCTCAGTTTATGATCACTACAGTGTACTGGCCCACCTGAATTGGCCATGGATTATGTAATAGAATTTACAAAAGTCACATAATTGATGACTTTTTTAATTTGACAAAAAGGATAAAGTGTGAAGGTGTTCATAATAGAATTATAAAGCTGCTGAATGTCCATGATTAAATGTGTAATATATTTCAAAATATATATTTAACTTAGTTTCACACTGGGGCGTGAGAGCTGGATAAAGAGACATCTATTTCATAGTTTTGGAAAAGATTAATAAAGCATGTTGCATGATACTTCACTTGTTCATGCATTTAGAAGGTAATAAACAGTAATCAGTCTCAGAAATCCAATCCGAATCATGAAGAGGACAAACACACCGACCTCTGGAAACACCAAGTGGATGATCAGGTCGCCTAGGAGGAGTAAGCATCTCCTATTGACGCACCCTCCATGATCCCATGTATTGGTCGGGTATATATGGAGTACTCTGCAGTCTGATATGTCATATGATATAAACACAACAACCATAGAAATGGTATCTGACATTTCAAACAAAATTCATCCATTTATAATAGGTTGTATCTACAAACAATGTCACTACAATGATCGTAAACTTGCAGAAAGAAAACTTTATACGAAGTTTTTTGATATTCTTGTAACATTAACTATTTTTTCAGTGGCTTGTTGCATTTGATCGTACTCAGAGCTTGCTTTTGCACATCGAATCAGTAGGGTAAAATGAATACTACATGCAGGTAATGATGGAATAATACTACATAAATAAGGAGAGTTAATATTTGGGGAGTTTTTCATACAGTTTAGTTGTTAGTTGGCCCTTATTATCTACAGTCAGTAAAACACCAAATATCCAAACAGATGTGTTAGACTCTATGGTCTCTGCTTTTTTTTTAAAGTTACCTTGGATATATCGAAATGACATATGAATGAAAAAACCTATGTTAAATTGATAAAGTTAACGTCCTCGATATTTTAGTCAAGTTGAAGGCAACAGCACAGTTTTCTTCAAATGTAGAAGTTTTTGAATAAACTTGTTCTGCTTCATAGGGATATTAATCAAACATCTTTTAACATGATCAGGGACTAGAGTCACGAGTCAATGTGCTCTAATACGTTTCTACGTTCCAAATTATATATTCTTGCATGTATTTTATGTCTGCACTTTAGAATGTGTGTAGACTTGTATATAACAAAATTGATTCTGGGTAACTGTACTCTATAACACCAAAAGACAAGTAACAGGAAAATGAGAAGGAATTAATTTTTGGATAGAGAGTTTTGATTAATCACAAAGTAGCACACGACTAACAGTTTTTATTATTCACAACGCAAACTTATGCGCATTTATCATAATGTGTGAATAAAAAAGGAGATAATACAACACCAAATTGCTCATACAGTTTCACGATTTAATAGAAATTCAAGCTATTGAAAATACGCTTAGCTTAAGAGAACAATGTTATATTAACAATCAGATATGAAACCACATAAAAACTGATAAATTCAACACGAGAACAGAGATTTACACTAAATGACTTGTGCTGCAATCACAGTTGATTCTATGACAGTTAGAAATTAAACTATCCTTGCACACATATCCTGAAGTACATTTAAGGTTCATTACATATTATATAATTTTTCCATACCATTAGCATGTTTATATGACAAAAAATTAAACTAGAGGTACTGTGAGCACTAATCTGACTAAATCATACCCCCTCTCCCATATGATTATAATGGCAAAGTCCATGTTTTGCTCTGGGAGACCCGAATCAGTGTCAGATCAAAGAGTTGCATGGAAGTTGCACAATGCATTATGTAAAAAAGAATCTTTGAATGTATCGTTAAATTTTAATCTGTAGTATAGGAGGAGTTGCGGAATTGAGATGGGTATCCTTCAGCATTGATGGAAAGAATGACAGTGTCCATGATTGTTCTGGAAAACCCAAAATGTGTCTGATCAAAAAGTGAAATAGGAGGTGCCTAATGGCACTTTGTAACAAAGATTCTATAAAGTTTCATTAAATTTCATTCAGTCGTTTAAGAAACAAAGAGTTGCGAATAAGATATGGGTACCCCAAAGGTGTAACACAGACATCCCGAACACTACATACCCTCCGCCTTTTTTCTTATATGAATTACTGAGACACAAAAGATAAATGGAGGCATAAATAAATTCTACCGAAGGTAGGTAAGTTGATAAAACAAAAATATCCACACCCTCGTTTAAAGTAGTCCAATCACAAGTTCTAATGTCGATGCAATGACCTTGTCATGAAATACAATCTATTATGAGTCAAATGCTGAGTGACGAGGGGTACACGGCGGTGTGACCGGTAGTAGGGGATGTTTGCTCCTCAATGGCACCTGTTCCACCTCTGCTGTTTAGATATCCGTGTTTGCTCTGCTCATTATTTGTATTGTTTAACTGGACTTTTGATCCTAAATACTGTTCTTCATTCCAACATTTCAAGCAATAAGTCGGTCAAAGATTTACCATTATTTTGAAAAATATACTTAGCACTTCCAGCTAAAAACAAATCAATTTCAAGAACTATACAATAAACATAGACATTTTAAACAATAGAGCTTGCTGGTAACTCTCATTCCGATTTGGCACATTTACTTTGTTTTGTAGAATTCGAACATTCGAACAAAAACAAAATATATCACCTAGTTTAGACTTCACTCTTTTTGCCAATGCACGAATATTGCTTTTCGTATCTGTGAAAAAAAGAAACATTTTAAATCTCAAAGCATTTTTTACAATACCTTAATTGATTACCGCGGTTGTATAGGTAAAATTTTATGGTTTACAAAAGAGGTAAATGGACTGCGGACGAATTTTTTGATTCTAGATCGCTTAAGTCTTTTGTTTTATGTAAATCAAATGAGGCTTTTCGCTCATTGAATTTAAGACAATGGCCTCGGAAGACAGATTATAGAACTCCAAAGCTTAAAGTTACCACGGGCTTTTATTTGAAAATTCCTTTTTATAATCACGTTATACTGTATTACTTCGGTGCTAAATTTGCAAAAATGGGAAATGTTTAAAGCTACTTCGTAGAGCAGATTAATTAAGGTCTTCCGTTTCAGTCGGAAGACCTTATAGTGATTCTACTGTTTTTTCTTCTTATTATTAAGGTCTTCCGTCTTCACGGAAGACCTTATAGTGATATATATTTCTTATTATTCTTATTCTTTTTTTGACAAAATTTTGTGCAGGCGATTTCTCGAAAACTATTCAGCGGTTTTTCTTGAAACTTTCACAAAATATGTGTTATAATATGAAGTTGTTACTTCCGATGCAAAATTTGGAAAATTCGCTTCTGGTGCCAAGTTATGGACAATTTCCTGATTTTAAAATGCAATTTTGTCGCCCCTTTTTATCGAAAACGGTTTAGGATATGAACTGGAGACTTCTTGGAGATGATAGATCATGACTTTGTGGTTTGCAGAATTACCTTTTCGTGCGTCGTCAGTACTTCCGGTCGTTACGAGATGCAAAGTTAAAAAAATCGTATTTTCTAACTTTTTTGTTTTTCAGTATTTTTCATTTATTTTTTGCATGTTTATAGAAACCCTTCTAATAATGCTTACTATATAATTTGTTTGAATGGTGATAAGTCTAAACTCTAGATATTAGCATTCAAAAATCTGAAGCGGGTCCAAAATGGCGGCTGTCTCTGTCAACGCCGACATTTCGCAATAGGTGTTTACGGAGGCAGCCAGCGTTTGTTTGAACGAAAGTAACATAAGAATAAATGAAAGGCAAAGGAATACTTGGATTGTCACGTCGTATTTATGTTGCAGTTCTGTGTCAAAGTAACGTCTTCTATAATTGGTTTTGGCTGGTTTTCAAACTAGAAAAAGAAAAGACTAAATGTGCAAATGAAATTCGATACCTTATATCTCTTGTGCATCGCCGAAAAACAGATCTTAAATCATACTTATAAGTAATGCTTTCTCAAAATGAATATCAATTAATTTTGTCAATATAAATATAAACCACTGTTTTTCCTATGCACACTTGTGTCATATTAAATTAATAAATTAGGCAAAAATAAGAAAACGTTTTTTTAAAGATCGCTTCATGGAGTTTATTTTAGCATTCTTGTCTCAAAGACCTGATTCAAGTTATTGAGCATAAACGATATCGGATTCCTGACAGTCGTAGGGCGAGCCATGTTTTCCGGCGAAACTTTTCAACCTTTTTCGATTAACTATTCGGGATAGTTCACTTTGAGGATAAACAGGAAATTGAAAAAAATTCATAACCGTTTCACCGCTTTAGTGTTACATGCATATGTACAATATGGAATTTGTAAAATGTGTTAAACATACTTTCTAAACTTCGAATCTTAGGCTATAAGAACGTTCTTTTCTTTTAATTTCATTAAAGCTATCACTCCTATTTAATAGAACATTCCAAAGAAAAGGGGCGAAGATTAACTCATGGCGTTTGGCGCTACAATTTGAATAGTGACCCGCCTTTCATAATTTTAAGAGAGAAGCACTGTATCATTGATATAAACAAGTAGATTTAGAGTAGAGGATATTTAGTGCGTTGGAATTTCATGTGGCGACTTTGGTTCAATCCCCCTTGTGTGCAAATCTTTTTTTTTTACTTTTCAAATCGATTTTACGTTTTCTTTCCGGAATCGGACGGAGACCTCTCGTTGCTCGCAACGAGTTTCATCTAGTTATTATTATTATTTTTTTCCCCAAATCTTGTCGGCAAGATTTCTCAAAGATTGCTGGACAGATTTTCATGAAATTTTCAGAGATGATAGAGAACAAAAATACGCCCAGGTGTTTTTTTCATTTTTTCAAAATTCACTTCCGGTCGTCAGATATGTCCGATTTCCGCTTTTTTAAAAATAATTTTGTCTAAGTCATATCTCAGAAACGGTAAGAGATAAAGACACCAAACTTATATGAGTAATAGATCTTAATAAGTAGGCATGTCCATTTGGGTTAAGATCGTCCGCCGTCACTTCCGGTCGTCACAGGAAGTGATCTAAGAAATTGAAAATTTCAACTTTTCTTTCTTGAATCTTTTTTAGCATCACATTATAAAACCTTATTTGTACTTTCGAAATATATCAGTCCCACCGGAAACAAAAACGTCAACTTCCGGTTTTAAGAGAAAAACTGCATATTTTGAGTATTTTTCTTTCTCATAAATATTTTTTATAGATAAAGTATTTGTAATGATTTTTGGATATGTTATTAAGACTGCAAATGTCTACAGTAACAACAAATATCTTTGTAAAATTCACTTCCGGTCGCGTGATTTCCTGTCCTCAAAATGAGAAGTTATCATAGCTACATCTCGTAAACGGTAAGAGATTAAGACACCAAACTTATAGGAGTGATAGATCTTGATGAGTAGGCAAAATCAGTTGTGATAAGATTGTCAGCCGTCTCTTCCGGTCGTCACAGGAAGTGATAAAAAAAATCGAAATTTTGCACTTTTCTTTTATGAAACTGTTTTTGCATCACATTATAGCATCTTATTTGTAGTTTCGAAATATTTCAGTACTACCGGAAACAAAAAACGTCAACTTCCGGTTATAAGAGAAAAACTACATTATTTGAGTATTTTTCTTTCTCATAAATATTTTCTATTTATAAAGTATTTGTAATGATTTTTGAATATGTTATTAAGACTGCAAATGTCTACAGTAACGACAAATATTTTTGTAAAATTCACTTCCGGTCGCGTGATTTCCTGTCCTCAAAATGAGAAGTTATCATAGCTAAATCTCGTAAACGGTAAGAGACTAAGAAACCAAACTTATAGGAGTGATAGAGCTTGATGAGTAGGCAAAATCAGTTGTGATAAGATTGTCAGCCGTCACTTCCGGTCGTCACAGGAAGTGACAAATAAATAAAAAATTCAACTTCTCTTATGGAATCTTTCTTATTAATACATTATAGCATCTTATTTGTAATTTTGAAATCTGTCAGTCCCAGTGGAAACAAAAACGAGAACTTCCGGTTATACGAGAAAAACTGCATAATTTTTTTTTATAAAAAGAGCATTAAAAATGATTTTAGGACATGTTATTCAGACTGAAATGTCTAGAGTAACCTCAAATATCTTCAAAAATTTACTTCCAGTCACGTGATTTCTTGTCCTCAAAATGAGAAGATAATATAACGAGATCTTTTAAACTGTAACAGATCAAGACACTAAACTTATATGAGTAATAAACCATGAAGATTGGGCAACAAATAAATGGTAAAATGACTTTTGTATGTTATTAAGACTATAATTGTCTAAAGTAAAGTAAAGAATCTTGGTAAATTATACCTCCGGCCGTTTGTTTACCTGAAATCATTTAAAATATCATATGCTTTTTTTTTTTTTAACCTAGATAAAAGCTCATTCATGCAGACAAATAGAGGAGAACGGAAGACCTTCTTTGTTGCTGTAGCAACAAGAGTTTCTAGTTCAAGTACTTTTATTTGCAGAAAAGGTTTTAAATTTGCTGTCGAGTAGTCAAAGTCAGTCTAGATCTTACGTCGTATATATACGTATATTCATATTTAACCAGTGTTTTGTAGTTATAATGTATTTGTTCAATTGTTTGAAAAGTACGTAGGTACTCAAGAATCTTAAAATCGCATTTGAAGAGACATAAAATATGCTTCACACCTCGAACAAAGGAACATCTCTCCATATGTTACCTAGTCCATAATCATGTTTCACAGCTCAAGCTAAACTGAGTTCCACTTATCATAGATTGTGCTGAGCAAGATTTAAAAAAAATAAAATAAAGAAATCTTGCAAGAAATATTCAGTTCATTATTCTTCAAAGACCTTACATACTTTCGAATAAAGTGAAAGATTTCTGAATTTTGGAGATTGATTCACGATTTCAAAACACGATGCTACTTGATTTTGTTGGATATGAGTCAGTTGTTTTCTTACAGCCATGTTTACTAAATTTTCATTAAAATATGATTTTAAAATTACGTCATTTTGAGAGATTCATTACTTGGTTAGATTTTATAAATTTATTTAATATTGATAAGATTCTTTTAATTATTGAAATTAGCTATAATCAATATGTTTTTTTTTCTTACAGAAAAGTTTAATCTGACTTAACCACCCTCTTAGCATTAAGTTAGATCCTCCATAAAACAAGGATATATTAAGTGGATTAAAAATCTTATTTAAAAAAAAATCTTTTGTCCAGCAATAATAAGGGGCTCCAAGATATACCAAATACTTGGCACTTCCAACTTACAAAAATCCTTTTCAAGAGCAACATAGCCTTTTCGGAGGTCCTTGATTACATTTTTGGCTATCAGACTTAGAACTATACAGACATATCTCCAGCAGCATTTATCTATTGATGTATGAAAACCTACTCTGCTTTCTGGTGTGCATTAACCTAATTTTTGAAAGCAAATGTAAATCGTAAAAAAAGTTGGAAATTAAAGGCCTTCATTAAGCTTGGGTATATGTCTCTTAATTAATCTCGCCTAGTAACGATACTTTTTAATCAACTGTGAGGCAGATTTATACTTCGACAAAATTTGCCGACTTGGACAGGGAATGAAATTTTGTTTGGCAAATTCTTTCAAAATTGATAAAAAAAAAAAAGCACAAACACTTGATTCTGTAATAATTTTTTAAGCCTTAGTATAAAAACAGATAATAACACAAGGTATCCAACTCCGAATTACACAGGGTAACCCCCAGCCCCACCCCCTGCCTAGAATCGCCCTCATTTACACTTTCAAAGGAAATGCACTGAAAAACTGTTTATTACTATAGTCTCCTTCGATTATTTATCTACACAACCTTACATGACATGGTTGTCTTTTTTTTCTAAAATGGGGAGGGAGGATATCCGATGAATTCGGAGTTGGATACCTTGTGTTACTATAGTAATATGGGTGAAAAAAATTATCATAGAATCAAGTACCAGTGAATAAAACACATTAATTTTTTAGCTCTGCTGGTCAGAGACCAGAAGAGCTTATGCGATAGTAAGGTGTCCGTCGTCCAGAAATTCCTTTAAAACGCTACTCCTCCTACAGATTTAGTCTGATTTCAGTATAACTTGGCACACAAGTAGACTACACTATTATATAGAATAGTGTGTCGGTTTTTGATTTTGAAGAACAGTGTTGCCATGGTTACTAAAAATAGAATTTTCTGTGAAATTCCTTTAAAACGCTACTCCTCCTAGAGTTTTGGTCTGATTTCAGTATAACTTGACATATGCATAATTTAATGCATCGGTTTTTGATTTCGATGAGCGGTGTTGCATTGGTTACTAAAAATAGAAAAATCTGTGATATTCCTTGAAAACGCTACTCTTCCTACAGATTTGGTCTAATGGCAATGGCTTCTTTTCTCTTCCTGTGTTATAAGTACAAACCAGTAGATCTAAAGTCTCGACAGGGATTTCTGGTTTGATTGAAACAATTTACAAAATTTAGGTATGTGTTATGATCAACCCCTTAATCAAAATCATTTCGTTCAAAGAAGTAGAAAACACTTGGTGTACCCATGAACTCGACAATTAGATATATCGATGACACAATAAACAGGTAATTATTTCCATTATTTACACAATAAATTGTCCACAGAGCACACGATGGGTGTGACAGGTCGGGAGGGAATCCATATACCTCTCTGGCACCTGATCCCATCATTTGATGTTTTAGAGGTCCATGTTTGCTCGGCTCCTGATTTGTATTATTTAACGGACTTCTGACCTGGAATACTGTTTGTTATCTCAACATATTTTATGTGAACACGATATATCAAAGTGAGCTTCAAATTGCCCTCGTTAAAAGTCATCATTTCGTAAATTCTATAGTCGATACGATGACCTTGTTAGCAAATGCAATCTATCATGAAGTCTAATGCTGACTGGCGTTTTCATATTTTTCTTTGTCAAGCCATTAATTACTCACTGAACTGTCGACGGATATTTCGTTCGCCGAAGTAGACAGTAAAATTCTATATATATGTACACAACTTTCTTTTTTTTTATTTATTTTTTTTTTTATTTTTTTTTTTTTGCATGTGCCCTCACATTCCTCACCTATGCTAAGATTTACGAAAAACTTAAAACAAACAATATGACTCGAAGAAAAATGGTACAAATAAAAAGTGACTATGACTTCATTAAATAAGTGTTAAGTTAACAAAAAATCTCTTAATTCGACGTAACTTATTGCTTAACTACATGTCACATATGAGGCCATCGTAGAAAAACATAGGATATAAACTTTTTGAAGTTCAACGAACTGTATACTTCTCATTTTGCTGTAAATTGATTAAAGTAAGAGTGGTTAAAAGTCATGAAGTTTAATATTATGGGCATGTTAGGATGTATTTCTATACATTTTCATTATAAGCTTGTTAAAGTCCACGTAGATTTGAGCATTCTTGTTATTAAACACAACTCCGCATTAAAGTCAACGATAAATGGAAAACATAGAATGTGAAAAGGGGCGAAGATAATGAAAAGTGATCGTTCTTATAATAAATTCAAATAGTACGAATCAGAGCATTAACACGGTTAATTGGAATTCCAAGATAGGATCACGTGCCAAAGAGGAGTAAGCATCACCTGTTGACCAGCAACATCCGCTGTGATCATGATGTATTGTAAAAAACGAAACAAACAATAAAAAAGGTCTAAACAATTGGTATGAAACAAGTCATTGAAGTCAGCCATAATACAACCCAATGATAGGGGTTATATTTGCTTATAAGGCCATTATAATGACCACAGAATAAGGAAAGTTGATTATGGTAGAACTGAAATAATCTCGTTTGTTATATAGTTTAGTTGTTAGTTGACCCTTTTCGTCTATAGTCAGTTAAACAACTTAATATGAAACAGAAGTGGCAGGTAGATTATATTCTACTATTTTCAGTGCAAAGTGTCATTAAAATTTCTATTGGCAAAATATTTCAATTTACCTTTTATTGTATCTGAATCTGTTTTGGAATGCTAGTGCATACAGTGTACTTATATGATTTCTTTCATGATCAGTGTTAAGGAAAATTGTGAATGTCTTAGATTAAAGCCTTCCATATTTTTCTCCATACAGAAATAAAACTAAAGATAACGGAACGATGTGGTCATTTTGAAGAATAAGAAAAAACATCTTCAGTTCTAAGTAAATAAAGGAGGTAATGTGAGTAATGTGCTCACTAAATGATACCCCCCCCCCCCCCCGCCTCCCATATGGTTATGACAACGTCAATGTTTACTCTGAAAGACCCAAAATATGTGTCAGATTAAAAGTAAAATAGGAGGTGCACAATTGCATTCTGTAACAAAGAATCTGTAAAAGTATCATTATTTTTTTCCAGTGGTATAGGAGGAGTTGCGGATAAAGATGGGTACCCTTCAATATTATAGGAAAAAGGCAGTGTCAATGTTTTGCTATGGAAAACCCAAAATATATATCCAATCAAAAAGTAAAATAGGAGGTCACAATGGCACTATATAACAAAGATTCTATGAAAGTCTCATTAAATTTCATTCAGTGGAAAAAGAGGAATTGTGGATAAGAGACAGGTAGGGTGAGTTCACCATGCATCGGACACATACCTTGCTTCGGACAACTTTAGGCAATAAACTCTCTTTCAACTTATGAGTTCTGTGTATTTATTTGTTTCTGTAATAAAGACGAAGATTTAAATTTTTTAATGATACCGATCGTGTTTATCATGTTGTGATAAAAATACCCCGCAAATGGCCTTGAAGTTACGTCATATTTTACATCATCAAAGGGGAATAACCCGAAATTTATGATTTTGCAATTTTTAGAGTTATCGTTCTTTTAAATTCGACTTACATGGAACGAGTCGGACTTTGTTGAATTTTGTCAGGGATTGGTAATTTTACATAAATTATAATTAAATTTCACTTCAATGTTTGTTTAATTCTTATTAGAGCTGGTTTTTACTAGTATGCTATTTTCACCGTACATCGGACACAAATTAACCATGCATCGGACACTTTTCGATGCAAAGGTAAGCACTACCATTTTCATACAGAACCCAGCTGACAGCTGTTTTTTTTTGCGGAAAAAGAAAATAAAAACTCTATATTTTCAGTAAAAATACAAGTTATCGATATATGACGTCTGAAATTTTACTCAATTTATTCCTACAAACCAGAGTATGATAAACCATGAGAAAAAGGCGCGAATTACGGCATTATAAGCATTCTAAAGCATTTCTAAGGCAGAGTGAGGTCTCGAGAATCGTTCTACATTTGTGCAATAATATCGTCGATTAAATTAAAGTTGAGGGTTATTTCTTAGATAAAAGATGAAAATATATCCATATCAAGGATTTTAAAGCACTGTGATAAAGGTATGATATTTTTCCGGTCTCCATACCGTCTGTCCGATGCATGGTGAACAATGTCCGATCCATGGTGAATTTTCAGTTTTTTCTAAAAACTCGATTTTCGGGGATATTTTCTCAGTAAACGGAATATAATTGTGTCCTAAATTGTTATTTTAATCACAAACTAAATGTAAAACTCCATTTTGATAATTTTCCGTCGGTAGCGATATCGCTAGAACTTGTTGAAGTACACGGGTATCCGATGCATGGTGAATTCACCCTACCCCAAAGTGTAACAGACGAACGGACTTACAGACAGACAGACAGCTAGACAGACAGACGGACATCCCGATCACTATATACCCTACCTCTTTTTAAGCGGGGGTATAAAAATGATAGACGTTTATGAGCATTTCATGTATATAAAATTTTTTAAAAAGAAAATTATAGTTCCTATGATCGCGTATATCACTTTTTCACGTACGCCTACTTAACTGGGATACTTTATCATTGTCTTTATCATACATCACTTTCTATAATATTATAAACTTCTTATGGGAAGGTCTGCATTTTGTTAAGAAATGGAGATAATGTACAGGCGTATCTTTTGCACAAATCTCTTCAAAGAAATTTTACATTCTTCATTATTCACGAGAGATAGAACAATTGCATCGAAGACCCACAAAAACTGTGAAGATTAAGGAAAACTGATTATCACAGAACATTATTCCTAAAACGACCAGCTGTGAATTAATTTTTTAAGGTAGGGTTATGTATAAAAAGAATTGATACTAGTTTTGGACCTCAGACAAATTTAATGCAGTGAAACTCGTCTAACCACTGATTCCAAGAAATTGGCTGGATTGGATAACATTCCAGATGAGACAACAACAATATAGAATCCAACAATGAGAATTGGCATATGTCTTACAGTAATACCGGTATTGAAATGGTGCTTTAGTTTCTGATTCACAATATTTATGTAGATTTTAGAGATCAGCTCGTCATTTAATCTGTTGCGATTCCCACTATGATGAGTATGAATTGCGCCCCGTTAAAAGCAGAGTTATGTTTGTATTCAAATGAAGCAGAATTTATTCAAAAACTTACAAATGAGAAAAAGAAAACACTTGATTGGCCTAGATATATCGACGAATTATCAATCAACAAAAGTTGCTTCCACTTACTAGTATATATCGACTCGAATTATCCCAGTGAGGCTAAAATAAACAGATATCACAGAGTCTGACACATCTGTTTTATATTTGGATATTATATTTAAAAAAGATGTAAATGGTAACTTAACAAAAAGTTTTATGATAAACGTCTTGACTTTAACTTTTCAATCGTAATTTCCTTTACTTATGAAGCAACATTCCTTTATCACCTACATATGAGATTGATGTTTTTCAGTTCATTCAATACGCAAGCGCCATGCTCTACGTATGAACAACTTCTAAAATGATCGAGGGAAGCTATTGACAAACAAGATGATAAAGCAACGATATCAAAAGTCATCATTTTGTAATTTTCATATGGTCGATTCACTGGTCTTGTCAGTAAATACAACTTTTTTATTGTGTCAAATACTGACTGATGTTCTTAATACTACATGTAGTTATTTGTCCATTATATTATTTTCAACCTAAATTGTCTACGAATTTCTTTTATGTTTTTATGATTAAGACAAGGAGCGCATGGTTGATGTGTCCGGTCGGCAGGGATGTTCACTCCTCCACGACACCTGATCCCACCTCTGATGTTTCTGGAGATCCGTTATTCCCCTGCTCCTAATTTATATTGTTTAAACACTGTTAAATGGACTCTGAGCTTGTATTCTGTTTATTTCCATATTACAGGTGAAGTGAAGGTCTTCTCCATACCTTTTTTCTCCCCTTCAAATAAAGAAACAGTGAATATTTCTTCGGCATAAGAATCAAGCTTGACCAAAGTTACTCTTTGCAGACTCCCATATCCCAGTTTGGCACCAAAAGTTATTTTCGTTGGTACTTTTAGGAATTCAACAAAGAACACACTGGTGCGATGCTCCAGTGACCAACTATATATTCTAGATTGTTCAGTCATTTTACAAATACTTAGGTCTGTCTTTGTTGTTACCTTTAAGGATTGTTTCCTCCAGGCCTACATTCAATTTTCTCCGCAAATAAAAGCGTCTCCAAAAAAAGTATAAAACAATGGACCCACGAAATTCCAGAGGTGGGATTAGTTACCCAAGAGTACTAAGCACCCCCTTTTGACCGAACACATCCGCCAGTAACCTATGTTGCAGAACCATGAGAAAGACGCATATCTTCAATTGTAATTTTTTTTCCATTCAACAAAAGCTTGATTTCTGTGAAATATTTTGGAAAACATGTAGTAGAAAGACTGATATCTTTTTATTGAAACATTTTTCAGTAGATTAATATTTTTACATTTACAGAATGAAAAGGAATATGAATTTTAAGGAATATTCCCAAGACACTGAAAATAAAAGAAATATGTGCATATTATTTAATCTATCCATTAAGGTAGTATATTTCGTTGAATTTGATACCATGTACTTGACCATGAAAAAGTGATAAAACGAACTGTTTGTATTAACTTCCAATTTTTTTTTGCAATAAAAAGTTAATGAGAAACATATCTCCGTGAAATGATTTTGCAATAAACAAGTAATTTATATAATCAATTTAGATTCGCAAGTTCGATTTTTTTTGTTTTGGCATTTTGCATTCTAGACAAGGAAAATTTCATGACATAAGTAATTTCCAATACTCTGAAATGATTCATGATTAGTGAAACAAGTATAAAGGAGTTGCAAAATTTTCTTGAAATTAAAAGGTCTGAAGAGTTAAGAGAAAAAGTTTTTTACAATAAGTACCAGTATCTTCTCATCCATATATGTACAAAACAGTGTCTGGTTGTCTCCATATTATAAGTACTGTACAAATAATGAGCAGTTATTACTTATCACCAGAAAAAGGAAATACTTGCACTTTTTTCTCTCTAAGCTGATAGAATACATGTTCAACGTGTAATGCAAGCAGTATTTTACGCAATCTATAGACAAATGTACTTATTAGCATTAAATTTTAGCATTTAAACATCCTTATCAAGGACCTACAAATGTTTTTGACTTCTAAAAAAAAATATTTTAATTCTCATTTATATTAACGATTCAAGATAATTATAGAATTATTTCAAAGAGGAACATATTAATTCTCTCGTCTACTAATGTCACGACAAGAAAACTCACTATTATGTTCATATTAAAGATTCAAGACAATTATAGAATAATCTCATAGAGAGACATATTCTTTCGTCTAATAGACAACAATGGAACGACAAGACAACTTACTGTTTTGTTCATATTAACGTTTTAAGTCAATTATAGAATTACCTCTTCGAGAGGCAGATTCTCTCGTCGACTGGACAACAATGTCAGGGCAAGACAACTTACTGTTTTGTTCATATTTTTGTTTTAATGCAATTATAGAAATATTTCATTGAGGGGCAGATTCTTTCGTCTAATAGACAACAATGGCACAAGACAACTTACTGTTTTGTTCTCCATTGATGAGTTGGACATGAAGCTCAGTCTGTTGGACCCAGGTCTCCTCCGCCATATTCGTTTCTTTGAGCCCGACATCGTCTGTAATTTAATATGAGAAATAACAGCCACCATATTTTTGCGACGGTGAGTCGGATCTGACCTATGACCTTTCACTATTTGATGGTTATCCATATTTGTTAAATGTAATGGAGACTTATTCAGAACCAAAATCAAATAAATGCTGCCATCTGTTGATTTGTTTGAAAAACCGTGTAACGTTTTTGCGATAAACAGCTAATTCTAAATGTTCTCTGTTGCAAACACGTTTCAATCATACATCATCAATATCGAACTAACTCAGTCGAACATTGACAGGTGACGGAACTATATATGTATCAGGTTAGGAGCTGAAGAGACAGTAATTCCTGCTGAGCTTTATAATAGGTACGCCCTCTCTATAAGATAACCATTAGTACAATATATTGATTAATTGGTCATTGATGCTGGACGTAAGTGATACTATTGTAACCAACTCCCAATCTTTAGCACATTCTCGTGTTGGTTTTACCTGTAGATTATACATACCTGATGGTCCTATGATGTACTTTACATTATATAAAAAAAGAAAACTAATTAAGCTTGTCTTTTATTTTCGAAAGCAAGTTAATGAAAAGGAAATTACAAAAATTTGAACGAAATAGGGATTAGTCAATCTTTTTAGTTAAAAGTATGAAATGGCTACTTTTGTACATGTGCTGCAGGAGAAAATGAAATGTCGGCACATTTGTAGAATCTTTCACGCATGAATGTGCTAAAAAAAACATTACAAAGCTTTTTCTACGAATTCGTTTTTGAGACTGAATCAAGAACCTAAACTGTTCTTCTTTTCCTCTCTTTAAATCGATAAACTTTGACATAACAGAAAGAATTAAAACATGACTGCGGATTTCTTTAATTTAATTACCTTTGTTAATCCATATGTATGATCTATAGACCACATTCAACTAGAAAAATATGTAATGTCGTTAAAAAAAATTATGAAACTCTTTACTAATGAAGTATTTTGTTTTTGAATGTATGAAACATATGGAGATAACGAACAGTATTCAAGAACAAAAGTCCATTAAACAATACAAAATAGGAGCAGAGCAAACAAGGACCTCCAAAACATCAGACGTGGGATCAGGTGCGATGGAGGAGTGAGCATCTCCTGCCGACCGCTCACACCCGCCTTGTGCTCCTTGTCATAATCGGGAAATAACGGAAAAATCCGTTGTTAGTTCAATGTATAAATAATGGACTAATAATAAGTATGAAAAACTTCTGTCAGCATTTGACTCAATGCAATACATATTTCATTCCATGATAAATATTTATAGATTTATTTCTGAATGAAACGTACTTAAAACTTGTAAATTTGTTTTGGACTGACTCCGTGAAAAAAGGTTTAGAAGTCTTGAAGCCTCGTTTTAGAGAGTGTTTCTGCGTAAAAAACAATCTTTTCTTTACTCTTGATTAAAGTATCTCTACAAACCTCGCTCTAAAGCCGTGTATCATCTAATTGAATCCATTGTTCGTTCATTCGTTTACTTTATATCACTTTGAAGTATTTCATAACACACGAAGATTGAATTCTGATATATTGTGTGAAAATGTAATTATCATAGGTGACATGGAATTATCATTTTGCTTCATGGTATTTACAGACGAGCTCTTTGTTCCTTTACGGAGCATAAACTAGCAAGCATAAAGTCTGCCAGGGTTCAAATTATTTTTTATCACATTTTTCATTATATCACACAATTAACATAATAAAAAGTATCTTAATTAACAAAAATACAATTTTTTTCTTTGGTAAAAGTATCATGAAACTCAAAAATACAAATTTTTTTCTTTGGTAAAAGTATCATGAAACTCAAAAGCTTTATTGCTTAAAAAAATCGTCAAGCAAAGAGCGGATACTTTAACTAATCGATTTACTAGAATTTTTATTAAAGCAGAGTAAGCTCTCTTTAGAGCGTCAATAAAAGTTGACGTATTCTAGATTGTTTTTTTAAAGATTTCACTAAAAGAAATCTTTCTTTATCACTATGAAGGATTAACATTCTAAAGTATATTCATTGTGATATTCAATTTGTATTTATTTCCTCTCCAATCTGCTCAGACTGTAGGACTATTACTTCGATGAATAATATAATCGTATTAGTTGAATATGATACAGTACAGTGTAAAACTGTCAATTGTATTTTTATGCTCATTGGTTGCGTGATAAACTATCACGACGATAAAACATGTAATGATCTTATTTCCTAAAGAAAGCCATGTGATTTTACAACAATGTAAAAAATTGAATTAAAACTATTAAAAATGCATTTACATTTTGCAGTTGATTCTCTCCCTTACCTATTGGATACCGCTGAAACTATTTATTATTCTCAAATAATATACATAACCGATGTCTCAAGTTGGGGCTAAAATGTTTATTTATTGGTGGTAAATTGCATTTTAAAGTCTTTACTAATCATGGACATTTTGCAGAAAATTGTCTCCATGATTATAATGAAAAACTAATCATTCTATCTCTGATAATGCTTTAAAGTAATAATATATATGCATCTTTGTCATCTGAGTTTACGGCCATAATTGAATATATTTCTGAATTAGATTTATGTTTTTAAGGTCGTTAACCCTTCGTTCTCTCAGAAAGAATAAATTAAAAGCTTTTCATTTTTCAGGGGAAAAGTAATATAAGTAAATGAGTTTGAAAAAATATATGAATGGAAGAGTTTTATTTCTCTCATCATATGGCCATTAAACCTTTATATCTCTGCAGAAAAGAAATGTCCTTTAGAAACACACTCTGTGAAATTATTAGTCAGTTGAAATATTCCTAGTCTGTGTTTAGAACAAAGTCTAATTCTGGACATATATAGTTCTAAACAAAATGCTTGACCAGTAATAAAATACTTTAGAGAATATACGAAATTATTGATATTTGTCCATTTTATTTCCTTTTTCCATGGGTATTTGTAAATAACTACATGTACCTTCCTCAAATCAATATTGGTTTATCTATGAGTTGTCTCTCGTTTGAATGCTAAAATCTCTTTACAATAGAGAGAGAGAGAAAAAAAAGAGCGCAAATGGTAAAAAATATAAATATCGAAAAAATGTAAGTGTTCAATATTCATGAAAAGCTCTCAGGCCTAGAGACCCATAGAAAAACAAATTTTTTTCAATAATATATTTGAATCTGACAATTTAAAAGTAGACTTCAATTTTGATTACAAAAAAAGGAAGACACTTTTGATATATTTATACAGAAATTTCTCATTTGTGAACTCTTAGAGCATAAGTTGAAGAAATTCTTTGAAAAAGAGATTAGACATTACTGATTATTCTCTGTTGAAATGTTTGACTCGAATTTACAAAAACGAATGTATGTGCAATATAGGCCATAATTCTCACATTGAATTGTTTAAAGAGGGGAACACAGCAGTTGTGACGATCGACAAGGGATGTTTATTCCCTCATACCAACTGATCTCATCTGTTTTCAGAGGGCCGTGTTAATTAGTTGTCAAGTTCAAATACACATGTATCTTCGGAAAAGTTTAGTGATTCTATGGGTCTCTAGACACGAGAGCCATTTTATTAATTTTAAACATTTACATTTTTAGTGAATAATTTTACTACAGTATATTTTGCTCTCTCTCTCTCTGTCTCTCTCTCTCTCTCTCTCAAGGTGATTTAAGCATTTAAACGAAAGACAACTCGATTAAATAAATAATTATTTGCTTTCAAACTTTTTTAATACTAGAAAACAGAGCCCCAATAAAAGATACAACAGAGTCTGACTTATATGTGTCTTTTTAGCTCACCTGAGCCGAAGGCTCAAGTGAGCTTTTCTGATCAAAATTTGTCCGTTGTCTGTCGTTGTCGTCGTCGTCGTCGTAGTCGTTGTCGTTGTTGTAAACTTTTCACATTTTCATCTTCTTCTCAAGAACCACTGGGCCAATTTCAACCAAACTTGGAACAAAGTATCTTTGGGTAAAGGGGATTCAAGTTTGTTCAAATGAAGGGCCACGCCCTTTTCCAAGGGGAGATAATCATGAATTTGTTAAAAATTAATGGCATTTTTAAAAAAGATGAAACTCATGTGGAAGCATCCTCAGATAGTGTAGATTCAAGTTTGTTCAAATCATGACCCCCGGGGCAAGGGTGGGGCCAAAATGGCCGACCCAAGTTTTACATAGGAATATATAGGAAAAATCTTTAAAAATCTTCTTCTCCAGAACCACTGGGCCAGGAAAGATGAAACTCATGTGGAAGCATCCTCAGGTAGTGTAGATTCAAGTTTGTTCAAATCATGACCCCCGGGGCAAGGATGGGGCCAAAATGGCCGACCCTAGTTTTACATAGGAATATATAAGAAAAATCTTTTTCTCAAGAACCACTAGGACAGGAAAGATGAAACTCATGTGGAATCATCCTCAGGTAGTGTTGATTCAAGTTTGTTCAAATCATGACCCCTGGGGCAAGGGTGGGGCCAAAATGGCCGACCCAAGTTTTTCATAGGAATATATAAGAAAAATCTTTAAAAATCTTCTACTCCAGAACCACTGGGCCAGGAAAGATGAAACTCATGTGGAATCATCCTCAGGTAGTGTAGATTCAAGTTTGTTCAAATCATGACCCCCGGGGCAAGGATGGGGCCAACATGGCCGACCCAAGTTTTACATAGGAATATATAGGAAATATCTTTAAAAAACCTTCTCAATTACCACTGGGCCAGGAAAGATGAAACTCATGTGGAATCATCCTCAGGTAGTGTAGATTCAAGTTTGTTCAAATCATGACCCCCGGCCCTGGGGATAGGGTGGGGCCAAAATGGCCGACCCAAGTTTTACATAGGGATATATGGGGAAACCTTTTAAAATCTTCTTTTCAAGTACTTCAAAGCTATGATTAGTGATGCCCGGGGTATTTATATGGAATCATCCTCAGGTAGTGTAGATTCTAGTTTGTTCAAATGATGAACGCCTGGAGGGGGGGGGGGAGTAAATTCAAGCCCGATGTGCTCAGGTGAGCGCTGTGGCCCCTGGGCCTCTTGTTTTATATTTTACTAGAAAAGGACGATAATGATATTCTAACAACAAACCTTTTGATAAACTTGATGATTTTAACTTTTCAATCGTCAACTTCTTTTACTTGAGCAGTAATATATCTTTATCACATACAAACATAGTTTATATCTCTCAGTTGATTCTAAACGCAAGAGCATGAATAATTTCTAAAACAAGGTAAGTTATATTATCAACAATTAAGTTGATGAAACAAGAATATTAGCAGTCTCCTTTGAAGTCACCATTTTGTTAGTTCTATGGTCGATACAATGACCTTATCTGCAAATGCAATCTATGCTGACTGACGGTTTTCAAACTAATTATACACCCCGCTTGAAAAATAGGATATATATTGATCTAGATGTCCGTCCGTCCTTCCGTCTGTTACACTTTGGGATACCCATCTCTTATCTGCAACTCGTTATACCTCTGAATGAAAATGAGACTTTGACAGAATCTTTGTTACATAGTTCCAAAGAGCATCTACGTTTTTACTTTTTGACCGGATGCATATTTTGGGTTTCCCATAGCAAAACATGGACACTGCCATTCTTTCTATACTGTAGAGGATTCCCGATCTTTTATCCGTAACTCCCTCCTTATACCACTGTATAAAATTAAATGATACTTTCAAAGATTCCTTATTACATAATGCCATTGCGCACCTTCTGTTTTATATTTTGATCCGGCTCTTATCTCGGGTCTCCCAAAGCAAAACATGGACTTTGCTTTTATAATCATATGAGAGGCGGGGTTATCCTTTCGTGGGCTCAAAGCTCAAAGTAACTCTAGTTGTTAGATTATTATCTACACACTGAATTGTCGACAATGATCCCCGTTCTTTCCCGATTATGAAAAGGAGGACACGGTCGGCATCACTTCTCCATGGCGTCTGATCCCACCTCTGATGTTTAAGCGGTCCGTGTTTTCCCTGCTCCTGCTTTGTATTGTTAAATGGACTTTTAAGCTCGATTACTGTTCATTATCTCCTTATGTTTCAATGAGAAAGATCGTTATTAAGAGATATCCTTCGGAAAAGGAGATAAAAAAGACTATTATCAATAACTTTGTATATTACTTAGTATTTGGTTACTGGTCAAGCATGTTGTTTACAACCTATATGTGTCCAGAATAAGACTTTGTTCAGCATAAACACAGCCTATGGATATTTCCAGTGATTATTAATTTCAGAGAGTATGTTTCTTGGGGACATTTCTTTTCTGCAGAGATTTTAAGGATTTTTGGCCAAATGATAAGAGAAAACACTTTCGCAGGGATACATGATATTCGTTTCTTTAAAGCGGTACTAGAGATAGAATACCATTTTGTTACTATCATTTTTTTCACTCTTATTCATGCATGTTTATTGAAATTGTATATTTGCTATCCATACCTTAAATTTCTTTTTCCCTAGAAAACATAAGCATTGACGTATGTTTTTCTGAATGAACAAAGGGTAGAAGAACCTTAAACATATAAAGCTAATCCAGAATTATATTCAATTATGGTTGTACACATTGTTGACAAGGAACATTCA
Organism: Saccostrea cuccullata; assembly: GCF_032062105.1. NCBI lineage: Eukaryota > Metazoa > Mollusca > Bivalvia > Ostreida > Ostreidae > Saccostrea > Saccostrea cuccullata. Next base: position 7,469 of record NW_026931236.1, on the reverse strand, counting down.
TCTTTGTCTTATTTCCAGAGGAGAAGTTGACAATAACAACTGAGTTCACGACCTGGATAGTGGGCAAAAATTATTGAAATTCTCATAGAGATATGCTAGTCTTATTTTAAAAAAATGGACATACGCCATCCCATGCATTTTATCATGTGTTTAACAGATTAATCTATTTGTTGTAATTTATGAAATTTTGATTGAGTAAAGGGTGCACTTGCCTTTGGTAAAAATGTCCACAGACCACACAAACCATTGCAATATTATCTTGTACGTTCAAACATTGTTAAAAATACCAGCTGGACCATCTCTCATACTTTATTTTATCACTATAGAAGAATTGTTTTCTTTAATGGATTTATTACTTTGAAATTGAAATAGAAAGAGTAAAACGTACATTCTCTTTGGGTAATAAAGAATTATAAAGAATGAGTTGTTTCAGACAAAATATTTGTTTTTCATTGCTAGTTTGATTTGTTCTTCCTCTTCACTTAATGTCCTTATAATTACTTCAACCAACATATAAAAGTTGTTGAGTCATACTCTAAGCAAAAATGCAATTATTTTCAGCGTTTTTGTTTATATCATTTTTGTTTTTATATGCAAAAGAATATTTAGATCCACTGAATATTTTCTCCTTAATTTCTTAAGAAAACCCTTTGCGTTAATCACTGCATGAACTACATTAGGCATGTCGCCTGAACAGATTTCTTGTTCAGAGGCTGTTCCATCAATGAAACGTAAAAAGACGTTCGCATCATTAATACAATAATTAATCTTTTTAATCCTACTTTAAATGATTATTCAAACAGATATAAATATATACAAAAAAATGTCTTTCTTTGTTTGTTATTACTGGAATTAACGGTCGCAACTATTGCAGAAAAAATTAACATAACCCGCTTACGCGGGTTATGTATTTTTTTCCGTTAATTCCAGTAATAACAAACAAAGAAAGCATTTTATTGCTTAAATAAACGCTTGCAACATAGCAAAAAATTAAATAACAAATTCATAATAAATTGATTGCATAACGTTTCTTTCATGAAACAGTCTTCATTTGATTTCGTATAATAACGACTACTTATTCAATACATAAGGCCTAAGACAAGTGCAACCAGTTGAAAGAGAATACTTTCTCTTCCTCGGCATCTGATCTCATGTCTGGAAATCCCAAACGACAATCTGTTACGCCCTGTGTACAGATAAGTATTGTTTGTATTGTTTGATCGATCACTGTTCGTCCGCTATACTGTATTGAATATTGATAATATTCGTGACGTAAAGTTGGTGTTAAGAGAGAAGACATTAAATAATCGTCTGATCCATTTGTAACATTGATGGAACAGCCATGAAAACATTGACCCTCGTCACATCTAAGAATTGTTCATGCAAATGACTTCGTAAAAGCCAATGTAACTAGTCTTGTAATTGTGTACCGGTAATTAAATTTTTCAAATAAAGTCGATTTGCTTAAGAAATTAAATGGATTTACGTAGATATATGCAATTTAACTGAAACGACATAAAATGTATTTTTTTTTATACCATTAACAATACATTATTTGCGTACTCTTACCCATTATCATATTAACTATACTGTTTATGAAATCGATCCACACTTTGAAAAAAAACCCGCAAAATTATGTACACTGCACTCTCTTTTAATGATAATTACGTAGTTATACACAAAATTCAGCGCCAGATCAGCTTTTTATCTATGAATTTGCCACACCTAATTAACAATCGTAGCATCATCGCATTATGAACATCACCAGGTATTGACAGAACGTGAGATATCAAAGGAGGATGGAATCAGACTTTGTAAGATCTTGTATTATATATTCCAAGTACTTTTATACAAAAATATTCTTCGTATTCATACTAAAATCAGAGAATTGAAACCGTATACAAAAACGTTGGTTTTTTGCGTGTTTTCTGTGCATAAATTCTATATACATGTATATGTATACCTTGATGACCTTGATGCTTCTTTGTATAAGAGACGGGAGCACGCATTCAAACTTTAAAAAAATTGAATGACATTGGTTTCTTTTTGCTTTTTAGCTCACCTGAGCCGAAGGCTCAAGTGAGCTTTTCTGATCACATTTTGTCCGTCGTCCGTCCGTCCGTCTGTAAACTTTTCACATTTTCGACTTCTTCTCAAGAATCACTGGGCCAATTTTAACCAAACTTGGTACATGTACAAAGCATCCTTGGGTGAAGAAGAATTTAAATTGTTAAAATCAAGGGCCAAGTTCCCTTCCAAAGGGAGATAATCAAGAAAATACTAAAATAGGGTTGGGTCATTAAAAAACTTCTCAGGAACAACTGGGCCAGAAAAGCTGAAACTTATGTGGAAGCATCCTGGGGTAGTGTAGATTCTGAATTGTTCAAATCATGAACCCGGGGGTAGGGCGAGGCCACAATAGGGAATCCAAGTTTAACATAGAAATGTATAGGAAAAAACTTTTAAAATCTTCTCAAGAACCACTGGGCCAGAAAAGCTGAAACCTATATTGGAGGATCCTGGAATAATGTAGATTCTAAATTGTCCAAATCATGACCCCTGGGGGTAGGGCGGGCCATAATGGGGAATCCAAGTTTTACATTGAAAATAATATGGAAAAATCTTTGAAAATCTTCTTCTCAAGAAGCATTGGGCCAGAAAAGCTGAAACTTAAGTGAAAGCATCTTGGGGTAGTGTAGATTCCAAACTGTCCAAATCATGACCACTGGGATAGGGCGTGGTCACAATTGGTATTACAAAGGGAGGATCTGTTTAAGAACAGCATGGCCAAAATTTCTCAGGTGATCGATGCGACCCATGGGCCTCTTTTTTAGTTATGGCATGCTGCTAAATGATAAATGAAAATAGTATTTGGGAAAAACTTAAGTAACATAAGTACTCGTACATGTAACACTTACATCTTTCATTTTCACTAGATGAGCATAAAGCGTTTCTTATACGCAATGTTTTACCTATGCTTACATGTAAGCGACCGAAAAGCAATTCAAGGCACAATTTTCGACTACATGCCAACGACCAAAAAAAAAATGTTGAAGGGATGATACTCAAATTCCAAAACGCTATGTGATATCTTATTTCTAGCGCAAATCTAATGACAATTTGTTTATTCGTCCAAAAGGAGGAGGACTAATGATTAGAATAGAAAAATTCAATCATAAACTTCATCAAAACTTGTTTGCGTTAATAGCAATAAAAGATTTTTTTAATGTCCATTTTAATTCTAATGAACACCCAACAGGAGGATTGTATATGTTTTTGTTTGGATGCTCACTCCTCCACGGCACCTGATCTCACCTCTGATGTTTTGGAGGTTCATGTTTGCTCTGCTCCTGTTTTGTATTGTTTTACGGACTTTTGATCTTGAATACTATTCCTTACCTCAATATGTTTCATCCAATAAGAAAAGGAATTTCTCATGCCCATTTCAAAGATTATTTAAAAAGCAGCAAAGCGGATCATCCTCTTGGAAATAGCATACCTATAAATCAAGACAGCACTGGACTTCGATCCCGAGGCAGAGAAAAGTAGAAGAATAAGCAAGTCTGAAATACTGTCGCTTAATGTTGTTACCTAAAATACTAGAGAAATCTCTAAAAATTCGAGCACAACTTTTTTTTTACAAAACAGAAAAAAACCTGTAAGAGTCATGACTCTTAATCCTCCTTCCCACTATATGCTAGGAGTAAGATCCAGCTGTCAATCAAGAACGGTAAGTCGATCGATTGGATATGATTTCATTTGTCACAAATTGCTGTCATAAAGGAAATTCTTTTTGCGACGTAAACAAGAAGAAATTGGAAATGACATAAAATACGAGAAAGTGATCTGCGCTATGCTAGACGAGAGCAGGGCGAGTTCAAACTTTGGTCTTACATAAACCTTCAAAATTGAAGATAATTGAAGAAAGAAAATAATAAGAAAGAAAAACATCATAGAAGTACGAGGGAAAAAGACAGAAGAAACCAATCTAAAATGCAAGTTACTGCATAACCGTGAGAGGTTTACCACTATCTGCCCATATTAATTTTTTTTTTGAGCCAGTTTTTGACCCTTAGTAAATATAAGGAATTTCGACTTGTCTTGAAAGAATTTTCATACAAATAACAATGGCACCACAAGGTAGAACATCCTCTAGGAAAAAAATGTATCTAAAACTTAGCGAAGCATTCGACATTGGTCATAATACAAATTACATCACTTTCTTTTCGTTCAGAATGTAACCGACAAATAAACACACATACCCGTTGGAGTTACCATATCCCCTCCAACTCCGTTGGGATAATAAAGTTTTATACTTTAAATATAATGTTAATTCAGAGTGGATACTAAGTGCATGTGTACTTGCATCATGAATTTGCGGAATATGTAGCCCTCCTCAATTATATTGGTGATCTCAAGGATTGTCTGTAATAGAAGGAAATTTAAAGCAGTGAACTTATTAAGGGAAAACACGTCGCTTCCAATTACTACATGATTAACAAAGGTTTCTGTGCAATTTGTCTGCCAGTATTGGTCGACATGACAAACAACACTCCCATGCATTTCCATCCTTCTGATTATTAGTGGATAGATCATAACCAACTTCTATACCATAACAGACATTCAATAAATTAAGGGCTAAGTTGAAGAGATGGTTGGCATTTTCTTCAGTTTTACTCCACTTCTCATACGAAATGTAGGCATAAAACCGCTTGTTTTCCATTCATTTTTAAGAAAATACCTTGACAATTAGCAATATAACTAGAAACGATCTCGTTGCGAGCAACGAGAGGTCTTCCGTCCGATTCCGAAAAATGACCCATAAAATCGAGCTGGAAATGGATTAAACATATTTTGGACACACTGGTAATTGAAACGGGTCACTAGCGTGAAAATCCAATAGGCTTATCGATTACGCTTTTTGAACAACTACTCTAACTTCACTTGTATGTACATATAATTCTGCAAGTTAATTTGTCTTGGAATTATGAAAAGAGGGTCACTATTCATAATTTCGCGCCAAACGCCACGAGTAAATCTTAGCGCCTTTCCCTTTGGAATGTTCATTTAAATAGGTGTGATAGCTTCAATCACATAACGAAAGAGCGTTCTTATCCCTAAATTTTGAGGTGTGGAAAGTAAATTGAACACATACATGTATCATATCGTATATAGGCAAATAACACTAAAGCAGAGAAACATCTATGAATGGTTATTTTTTTAATTTTCCTCTTAATCATGAAAGTGGACCATTCCGCTTACCTACACTTTCATGAAAAAGGTGGTAAGTTTCACCGAAAAAATATGCCTCGATCGCCCTACGAGGGTCAAGGAATAAGATTCCATTATGTTCAATAACTTGCATTGAGAAAAAAATGTTTATATAGGTCAATTAAACAGTCTTTTAAAAATAGTTAACTTTTTAAAAAGTTATTTTCTTATCCTAACAGTTGTCTTTTCTATTAATCTAATATGACACAAGTGTGCATGGGTAAACAAAGGTCACGTGTACTTACTATATATATTGTTTCTTGAAAAACTATTAATTATAACTATGATTTAAGCTAAGTGTTTCCGTGATGCAAAACAAAAGATAGTAGGTATTGTATTTCATTTGCACATTAATTCTTTTCTATTTCTACTTTGAGAAACAACCAAAACCAATGAAAGAAGACTTGTAAGGAGACCTTGGATTATAAATGTAGTTTGACAAAGAATTGCAACGAACCTACGACGTGACAATCTAAGTATTCCTACACATTTCATTGCTCCATATGTTAATTTCGTTCAAGCAAACGCTCGGCTGCCTCTTTAAACCCCTATTGCGTAATGTCGGAATTCACAGAGACCGCTGCCATTTTGGTCCCGCTTCAGATTTTTGAATGTTAATATCTCGAGTTTGAATTTATAAATTTACAAACAAATTACATATTCAACCTAATTAGAAAGTGTTCTATCAATCATACTAATATAATTCGAAAATATTGAAAAACAAAAATGTTTTTAAAAATCGACTTTTTAAATTTGCATGGCATTACGACAGGAAGTAGAGACGACGTACAAGAGATCGCGTCCTGGATAGAACTTATCACGATCTATAATCCCTGAAAGTTTCACAGTGATATTTTTTACCGTTCTTGAGATTATCCGCGTACAAAATGTCATTTCAAAATCAGAAAATTGTCCGTAACTTGGCACCAGAAAGGAATTTCCAAAAAATCTCTCAGATAAAATAACTTCCAAAAACAACACATTGTTCCTGCAAATTTCATGAAAATCCATCCAGTAGACTTCGAGAAATCGCGTGCACAAAATTAGATGGTCAGAAAAATAATGATAATAACGAACTCAGGCGAGCTTCAACGTCTTTCGCGCTGGAAAGATATAGACTCAAAAAAGCAATTCAGCAATCCTTCCTCTACCTTCACTGAAAATCTCATGTCAATATCTTCATTCGTTTTTCAGTGATTGCCAGGACAAGCTGACCCTCTTAAAATCAGTAAATCGTCCATATCTCACGACCGGAAGTGACGGCGTACACATAAAAAATTTCCAATAAGGTTCAGGCCAATATCTATCAGATCTGAAAGTTTCGTGAAAATCGATCAAGCCGTTTCCGAGAAATCGCGTGCACAAAATCGGTAAGAAAAAAAAAATAATAATAATAGAGAAAAAGAAACCGAACGAAAACAATAAGGTCTTCCGTTGGAGACGGAAGACCTTAATAATAGAGAAAAAGAAACCGAACGAAAACAATAAGGTGTCTTCCGTTGGAGACGGAAGACCTTAATGACTGGTGCTTCATATCAGACTCGCTCAGTATCGTCAATTGTTTATAATGAAGCTTTACAATAGGTACTTGTAGTAAAACTATTAATAGAAGACTCTTCTACACTTTTTTCCCTGAGGAGGAAAAGCTAGATGCAGTATAAATCCCCCCCCCCCCGAAGATCTGTTGCTCTTTCATAAAAGCTTTTGCGACCACAAAAAATTTGACCACTCCTTCATTCTTTGTTTTATGAAGATATAAATTTTTCTTTGTATGATACCTTTTAATGGGGAAAATTTTTCGCCTACTTTAACTTCAATAATTATTGAAAAAATGGGGGGGGGGGTGGTCTTCTTTATAATACTGTGAAATCACGAATTTTCTCTGGGGTTTAATTTTCGTTGTTTTCAAGGTATGAAGAGACACACGAATTTATGTCCACCACGTAATGCAATTTTGCACATATAAAACAATAAAACAATATTAAACCACGAAATTAAATCCCCAGGAACCAATACATTTTCTTCAAACCACGAAAATTTGACCCCTCGAAATTACGTGATTTTACAGTTTATTTTATGAAAAAAAACACTGACTAAAGTAGAAAGGAATCTTTTTTTTAAGTTTTCCTTGGAGGTGAATCCTACTTGAAAGAGGATATGCTAAAGGGAAATATCACACCTTATATATGGCACGCCAA
>NW_026931235.1:7500-45537 GCF_032062105.1 Saccostrea cuccullata | reverse complement strand
AAGTTTGACAAAATCAAAGCAAATTATAGAACATACTTACATATATTGTTAAGCGAAGCAGTATATCCAAATTCCTTTGTTCTCAAAAATGCAATACGTGTGCACCAAGCTGCTCAAATGCGAAATTGTGAAATGGTTACACGTGCTGACCATCCTAATATGTCAGATTTCGCAGTCACCGAGGAAACTGGTCAGTCTCCTGCTGTGAGAAGCAACGATGATGTCAACCTAATTATTTAAGTAGTGAATTTTGCTCTTATCTCAGAATATGCCCCCCTAAAACCAGCACTTTAGCGCAGTTATGTAATAAATGTTCCTAAGATTTTATACAAGTCTGTAAATTGTTGATTGAACATTAACTAGTAAAAAACGAACACAAACTAAAAACAAACACAAAAATGAAAACAAAATTAAAAAAAAAACAAAAAGAGAGAAAGAAAATTAAAAAAAAAATTCATGTACTTGATAATTGCTCCCAACTGCAGTTTTAGCTAGGGTAAATTAAATATATAAATTCAATAACGCTTAAAATCCTAGCTAGATCATAGACCCCCTCCCTGGCTAGAACAGACTACCGGCTGAGCTAACACTTAACATTTTCTACATTCTTTTATTTCATATTAACGTTGGGCCAACGTTGGTAAATGTATTATTCCAATGTCAGAATAGAAACTGATCAAGTAAAGCGCTAATTGCATAGTAGGGCTAATGTTGGGCCAACGTTATATTTTAACTATTTTTTAAACACCATCATTTAGACATATTACGTAAACGTTGAGCCAACATTGGTCCAGTGTGGTAAGCCCAACATGCAGAAAACTTAATTATAGCATATTCTGCACATGAAGGGTCGTCGTTGGACAATGGTTGTATACTCAATGATCGTGGTCACTATGGATAAGGGAACTTTTTAAAATGTTGGGCCAACGTTGGTTCAATGCAGTTAAACCCAACGTTAAAAAATACAGGAAAGCTCAGATTTATTACATAGCGCCATTGTTGGGCCAACATTGTCTTCCCAACTTACATTTGATCAAAATAGAAAAGCACCCTATTGGCATAGACCCACCGTTGGGCCAACGTTAAATGCCCAACGCCAACCACCAGCCAACAATACAACCATTTACCAACGTTGGCCCAACATAGTCATGCTATCTGGGTTGAATTTATAAATATTTTATTTTATCTATATAAAAAAAATTAACGATTGTCAGCTGCATTTATTATCATTTCGCGTTTTCTTGTATATTTATTAATTGTATATTATTCATTTCATTAGATAGTGCAAGTATAAATTAAAAAATTGGTACGTCATTTCCATAGTTTTTATTCATTCATAAATCCTTTGATCCGCCCCTGTAGGTTCGCAAATCCTTGATCACCACTGTGTACAAAACATTCATCTCGCCGAAAATGTTCATGATTCCGCTAAACTGAGAAAGTTTACACATGATTTATCATTTCACAACAAACATCAGCTCTCTGCAATGCAGAAATGCTCGAATTGATGGTGGCATGTCAGATTCATTTTTCGGCAGAACCTCTAAAATGAAAGTGAAAGAGGGAAATTTCAGGGTTCTCACTGGCGTTACAATGCACAAAATAATTCTGCTGATCTTCTTCATAAATTACATTTCCCAAGCTTTTATGTAAGGAAATATACTACCAATTAACAAGTATGAGGCTCAGTTCAGTACATTCTTTTATGCAAGTCTGCAAATTTAGGAGCTTGTAATTTTCCTGCACTACTTTCTTCTCCTACCGATTCTAAAAATATTTAGTGGGATGTACCCAATTAAGGTCTTCCGTTTCCAATGGAAAGGACTGATATAACTCGATGGTTGTTCAAACTTAGCTAGTGGACTTTTGTTTTAGTGATGATAAAAATGAAAGTCTTGTCCAGTACGGGGCGACATATGCTATTGCTCGCAATAGCAGATTTTCTAGTTATTATTATTATTCTTTTTTTCATAGTTAGGGCGATATCTCAGCTGTGCGTGGACGGATTTGGAAGATTTTTACAGGAATGACGCATCATGAGAATATCTCCAGACGTGTTTTTCATTTTTTCGAAATTCACTTCCGTTCGCGATTTTTGGGGATTTTTGTATTTTTAAAAAGGCATTTTGTCCAGGAGTTTTCTTGAGAACGACTAAAGATATGAAGGTGAAACTCACTGAGGTGATAGAACATCGAACTCTGTTATGGGCAACGACCTTTATTTTTCGACGTCGGCACTTCCGGTCGCAAACGGAAGTGAATTCAAAAAGTCCCATTTCTCAACTTTTTTGTTTTTCAATATTTTTCTTTAGGATTTACAGGTTTTATAGTGTGTCTTATGAGAACTCTAAATATGTGTTCAGCATCTTTATGTGTGCATATATAGAAAAGATATGACCGAACCAAACTTTGTCGCACTGTCGGGGGTTCGAATCCCGCTGGAGGCGCTTCAAATTTTTTTCTTTGCTTATGTCTTTTTTCAGTAGCAAATGACTTTTATCTCTTTCGTAACACGTATGAACTATTTTGCCGATTTTTAAAGGCTATTTACTGATATATTTTGAGGAATACATGTAATGACCGTGATGCATATTGAGAGACTGTTGTGAATAAACATAAACAAAAAAATACATCCTGAAATCTATTTCATGGGATTACGCAGCATAGAACTTTAACAAAAATGTCGGTCGGAAGACCACTTGTTGCTTGAGCAACAAGAACGCATCTAGTTTCTTCTTATTTCTTCTCCGGTACTTTTTTCCCAGATAGCAGATTGTTATTGGACCTTTGTTGGGCCAACAATGCTCCTTATGTTGGGCCACCGTTTGTATTCAACATTGGGCCATCGGTAATTTGCTCATCGGCCCTTAATCAAACCGACGTGTTGGCTTATTGTTGGGCCAATGTAACAGTTAATATTGGGCCACTGTTGGGCCAGTGTATTATTTAAATATTGGGCAAACGTCATTTTTGTACAATTGGGCCATTGTAAGCAGTTAATGTTGGGCCAACGGTAATTTGCTCATCGGCCCTTAATCAAACCAACTTGTTGGCTTATTGTTGGGCCAATGTAACAGTTAATATTGGGCCACTGTCGGGCCAATGTATTTTTTCAATGTTGGGCAAACGTCATTTTTGTACATTTGGGCCATTGTAAGCAATTAATGTTGGGCCAACGGTGATTTGCTCATCGGCCCTTAATCAGACCAACTTGTTGGCTTATTGCTGGACCAACGAACGGATATTATTGAGCCATTGTTGGGCCACTTATTCTTTCAATATTAGGCAAACATCATTTTTGGGCCAACGTTGGTTTGTATCTTATTAGCTCTCCATCATGACAAATCATTTGCTCTTCACTGGTTGGCCATTTGTCCTCAAAATTGACAAACAAATACATATATTAAGGTTATACTAGTTTTGTAGTACAGTTTAATGGTAAAAACCCTTTAATACTTTCTATATATGCTAGATTAATAGTTTAATACATATTCTCAATATATATCTCATAGCATTGATTAAAAAACTGAGGAAAAAGAAATCAAAATATAAAATTGAATTATAACATACTAGTACTTTATTGCTCAGTGCATGAAGAAAACATTAATAAAGAAATAAAAGTTGATGCTCACTTCAAGTGATAAATGTAGGGTTACATGACTGTATACTCCCTCTCTGATGTAAATTTATGCACAAGTTCAGTAAATTGCAGGTATCAATAAGAAGGTCCAACGAATAAACAAAGCCCCCCTGTTCTTAAAATAATACTAAAATGAATCCTGTCATTTTGTTTACTTACACAAAAAAATGTTTCTGGCATCTGCATCGTGTTTGTAACCGACAAACAGACACAGAAAAGGATAGAACTACAGGTTTGTCACAGTATATAACAGAAAAAAGCTAGGCACTGCCACTTTCCATCTGATCCCTCTCTTAAGTCTTCTCTTCTCTCTCCCGAGTCTCCTCCTCCCCCTTCTTTTCTTCTCTGTCCGTTTCTTCCTCCCCCATCCCTGTCCTTGGCATACCTTAGCTATTCTTTGATTGTGTTCTGAATGTCTTTTTAGAATCTCCAGTAGAACTAAAATTGTAGTATTTTGTACTTAATACATTTGTTACTTTTCTCAGTAAAGAGTATACATACGATTAAATTTACAAGTATATCACTGTATGTTTAAGGTGTCAATTAAGGAATAACCGTCTTTTTTTGTTTTATGGCGTGATTAAGTGATTAGCTTGCATGATGAAGGCATTTACGCATAACATTTCTACGCTTGATCATCATCATCATCACAACGATTTTGATTCAATGTTGCCCCATATAAAATACATGTATATAAAAGTCGTTACACTGAACAAATTTTAATTGAAAGAACCCAATTTATGTTTAGTACTGAATAAATTTAGTTTTAACTTCAACAAGTTCAACATTTTCAAAATGTTTGATCATATGCTCGACGTTAAGTGTATATAAGTAAATTAAGTAATAGACTTCGGAAATGTATTTTACTAGTCACACATATCAATCTAAATAAGGGGCAAATTATTAATTGTTTTAACTGTATTAGTTTATACTTTAATTTATTTTTCTTGTATAAAAACAAAACATTTAATCACTGATAATTTATTTTGTTTTGATAAATTATAAGAATTTTAACAAGCCTTGTAAATTCATTTTATCTTGCTGGTTGTAGATTTATTTTTGATTGTAGAGACGATCAGATTTGTTAATATACAGATTTGTAACAATTGAATGTTTATACACATTGGCCCAATGTTGGTCCAAAATATCGGGCCAACATTGGGCCAAGGAGCAAAATGACACTGGACCAACGTCATTTGCCAACATCTGCCCAATGTTCCAATTGACGTTTGTCAAACAATGTCGCATTCATTGGGCCAATGTTGGCGCAACGTTCGGCCAATATCTGTAGAAATAACACTCTACACTGGGCCAACGTTGGCCCAACATATCGGGCCAACATTGGGCCGATGAGCAAACTTAAATTGGGTCAATGTCATTTGCCAACATTGGCCCGATGTAACTGATTACATTGGCCCAACGTTGGCCCAATGTTAGCATGCCATCTGGGGTACAGTGTTGACCCAACAGCACCTGGCCTCTGCACTTCCCCGTGTCTGCTTTGCGCAGATTTGTACATGATATCGTTTAAAAACTAAACGTTAATTCAGCTGTGCCGAGGCAAACATATTATAAATACTTACAAAGTGGATGCAGATATGCAAGGTATCAGTCTCATTACGCTCGCTCGTGTCAGATTAAAAATGGCGCGGATATTACAAGTAGCCCGGTTGTTGTCTACCCATGATGCTCAGTCAGATTCATGGTATATTGGGCCAAAGTTGGGCCGATGCCAATCCCCAAACAAATATTTTCTCTCATGATAATAATTTTATGATATAATGCGAACAGTTAGCCCAATATTAGCGCACCATTATACATAACCAGCTATCGATATTCCATGTTGGGCCATTGTTGGCCCAATAAAGGTAACCCAACATAGATAATACAACCATAATGTAAGATTGGGCTAACGATGTTCTGCTATCTGGTTTATTACAAATAAAAATAATCATAAACACAATTCAAAAAATAGAATAAAACACTCTTTGGTGCTGTGATCACTTAAGTGCAAAGTTAAAATGTTGAAAATATCATATCTAAACAAGAGCAGTCATCCAATGATAAGCATGGACATAGAAAGTCCTCTTAATTATTTCAGAATGTGCCAACGTTGTCCCAACGTAAAGCTCAGCAGCTTATTATAAAATTGACACCATCAATTAATTGGCAGTATAATAATTGGGCCTACGTTGGCCCTATATAAATATCCCATCTTTTAAACACCTAAACAAAATAACACTTGTGTGTATTACAAACATTGTGCCAATGTTGAGCCAACATACTACTACCAACTTGATAGGACACGTTCTTTAAGGGTGTATTAGAAACAATGAGCCAACGTTGGACCAACATAATACTATCAACTTGATAAGACATTTTCTTTAAGGGTATATTAGAAACATTGGGCCAACATACTACTTGAACTTGATAAGGCACTTTCTTAAAGGGTGTATTACAAACAATGGGCCAACGTTGGGCCAACATAATACTACCAACTTGATAAGAAATTTTCTTTAAGGGTGTATTACTAACAATGGGCCAACGTTGGGCCAACATATTACTACCAACTTGATAAGACACATTCTTTAAGGGTGTATTACAAACATCGGGCCAACGTTGGGCCAACATAATACTACCAACTTGTAAATACACTTTTCTTTAAGGGTGTATTATAAACATTGGTCCAACGGTGGACCAACACCAGGATCCTTCCTTCCTTGGGAACTAAAGTGAATGGAAGTTGCTTACGTTGGACCAACGTTGGGCCAACATAGGAATTCTGTCATGGTCAAGAAGGTTGATTTGGTAACATTGGTCCAACGTTGGCCCTACGTTGTTACCCCAACGCCAACCATACAACCTTTTACAAATGTTGGCCCAACATAGTCATGCTATCTGGGTTGTCCGGAAGTGTTCTCAGAAACTGTTCACCAAACTAAGTTAAAACCTTTTTAGGGTTAATGGGTGTGTAGTGTAGGTGTGCGGAACGAAGGTCATTTTGCGCGCATACGCCTGCACGTGCGTGCGCGTGAAGTGAGTGAAATGACTGATATACTTATTATGGCCATAACTTTTACATTTTTTGATGAAATGCTTTGAAACTCATTACATAAAGATATATTAATAGTGTTAATATCATGACACTGTCAAATTAGCACGAACTCACGCGCGTGCACGTGAGCTTCGCTCTGATTGGCTGAAACAAAAATCTCAATATCTCTTTTGTTTTTTGACGAAATGCTTTGAAATTTTAAACATAGTAATAAACTAGGATATTCTACAATATGATATCAAAAAAATTTCAAGAAATCACGCGCATGCACGTGTGCTGCAATCTGATTGGCTGAAACTTTAAAAGGCTATATCTCCTTTGTTTTTTGATGAAATGCTTTGAAATTTAAAACATGGCCATACTTTAGAATACCCTGCAATATGGTATACAGAAAAATTAAAGAAATCATGCGCATGCACGTTTGCTGTATTCTGATTGGTTGAAACTTTAGTTGGCTACATCCCCTTTGTTTTTTGACGAAATGCTTTGAAATTTAAAACATAGTTTGACATTAGGGCTTCCTGCAACATGAAATCCAAAAAATTTCAAGAACTGCACGTGTGCTGCAATCTGATTGGCTGAAACTTTAAAAGGCTATATCTCCTTTGTTTTTTTTTATGAAATGCTTTGAAATTTAAAACATAGTTTTACATTAGGACATCCTGCAATATGATATACAAAAAAATCATGAAATCACGAGCATGCACGTGTGCTGCAATCTGATTGGCTGAAACTTGAAATGGCTATAACTCTCTTGTTTTTCAACCAAACAGGATGGGATTCAGAACATAGATAAATATAAGGAACTCCTACAAGAAGGTATGGTCATCATGCACGTGCACGCACGTGCGTGCATTTGGAGCATTGAAATTAGAAATACACTCGAGTGATTTTTAATACTTTTGGACTGAATGCTTTGATATATAGTATATTTAAATATATAGATAGTGTAGACAAGATGATATGGTCATAACGCACATGCATTCACATGCGCACGGGTGCAATGCTAAAATTTGAATATAATTGGTATCCTTCTGGGTAAATTTTGTTAAAGTCTAAATTACCAGAATTTGTCTTATTTAATGAAGCTTACAGGGAATATGGCACAAAAAGGGAGTTGGGGGGCGTTTGGGGAACATCTGTAACGGTTCCCGTTACAATTAGCACTAGTTATGTTCCCCAAACGAAGTTGGGGAACATATTGTTTTTACTCTGTTTCTTATTATTAAGGTCTTCCGTCTTCAGCGGAAGACCTTCTAGTGATTCTACTGTTTCTTATTATTATTATTCTTATTTTTTTCCCCAAAATTTTGTGCACGCGATTTCTCGAAAACTATTCAGTGGTTTTCAATGAAACTTTCAGGAATTATGCGTCATTATATGAAGTTGTGGCATGACAAGAAAAATTTGGAATACTCACCTTTGGTTCCAAGTTATGGACGATTTCCTGATTTTAAAATGCAATTTTGTCCCCCCTTTTTTTCGAAAATAGTTTAAGATATTAACTGGAGACTTGTTAGAGATGAAAGATGATGACATTAAGATATGACGAATCACCTTTTCGTGTGTCGTTGGTTCTTCCGGTTGCTACCGGAAGCGAAATTAAAAAGTCCGTATTTTCTAACTTTTTTGTTTTTCAATATTTTTCATTTATTTTTGGAATGGTAATAGATACCATTCTCATAATGCTTACTGTATGATTTGTTTGAATATTGATAAATCCAAACTCTAGATATTAACATTTAAAAATCTGAGGCGGGTCCAAAATGGCGGCTGTCTCTGCCAACTGCGACATTTCGCAATAGGGGTTTACGGAGCCAGCCGAGCGTTTGCTTGAACGAAAGTTATATAGGGACAAATGAAATGTAAAGGAATACTTGGATTGTCACTTCATAGTTACGTTGCAATTCTGTGTCAAACTAAGTTCTTCTTAAACGTCTTCTATAATTGGTTTTGGCTGGTTCTCAAGTTGAAAAAGAAAAGACTAAATGTGCAAATGAAATTCGATACCTTATATCCTCTGATTTGCACCACGAAGAAAACAGATCTTAAATCATTGTTATAAGTAATAGTTTATCAAGAAAGAATATTATGAATACAGTAAGTATAAATCTTAACCACTGTTTTTCCCATGCACACTTGTGTCATATTAAACTAATAGAAAAGACAAAATAAGATAACCATTTTTTTCAACGATTGCTTAATGGAGTTTATATTAACATTATTGTCTATAAGATCTTATTCAAGTTATTGAGCACAAATGGTATCCAATTCCTTGACCATCGTAAGGCAAGCCATGTTTTTCGGCAAAACATTTCAACCTCTTCATGAAAGTTTAACTAATTCAGTTCAGTATGGGGATAAACAAGGAATTTAAAAAAGTAAAAAATTATAGCAGTTTCATTGATTTAGTGTTACTTATCTATTTACGTCATAGAATTTGTAAAAGTGTTACAAACAATTTCTTTACCTTGAAATTTTAGCTATAAGAACGTCCTTTTTATTTCCATTGAAGCTATCACACCTATTTAATGGGACATTCCAAAGAAAATGCGCGAAGATTCACTAGTGGCGTTTGGCGCTAAATTTTGAATAGTAACCCGCCTTTCATTATTCTAAGACAGATTACTGTTTCAGAAGTATATACAATTAGATTTAGAGATGTGGTCCCAATAGCGTAACAGTAAGCGCTTTGGATTTTCATGCTGGCGACCCGGGTTCAACCCCCTTTGTTTCCATAATAAAGTTTTATCACTTTTCAGATCGATTTTGCGGGTTTTTTTTTTCAGAATCGGACGGAAGACCTCTCGTTGCTCGCAACGAGTTTCTTTTCTAGTATTCTTACTATTTTCGTATTGACCAACTTCTGGAAATGACCTTTGTCCGGTCCAATTCTCCCGAACAGCTTAAGATATGAAAGTTTACTGTGTCGCATATCATAGATCATGATTGAAGATGTGTCGAACAACATTTTGTCCGTCGTCAATTCTTCCGGTCGTCGCGAAAAAGGAGATTAAAAGTCGATTTTTGAAATTTCTTTGTCTTTCTTTCTATCTTTTTCTGTGATATTCATGGCATAAGTAAAGGCCCCTATTTGCTGATTTAACGTATAACCAGTTTCTTGATTTGATAAAGAAGAAATTAAATATCTTTGAGTGTCTTAGAACTTTCGCAAGCGTAGGTTCAACGTTTTCTTAAACACTAAAAAATATTCATTTCATTTTCTCATAAATAGGCTGCGCGGGTAATACACACGGTGCCATTGTGCAGGTAAGGTCTTCCCCATGATTGGGAATAGACCTGTAGAAAACCTTCTCTGGTTCCGCAGAGTCGAGTTTTTAGCAATTAAAATGTATGAAACATATGTCATGTGTGTGTGCATCTTATACCCTGCCCCCATTTTTTTTTTTTTTGAAAACTGTAAGAAACCTAGCCCCCACCTTTCTCATTTATTGAAATGGATGCTCATTCCGCTTTAATGTTTTACATTCTACATAAAATGACCATGACATTTATATAACAAGGCACTCTTCTTAAAGTTAAGAAAATGATAAGGCTTAATTCTATCTACAAAATAATGGTAATTTACAAGTCTATATTCAAGACAGCCCCCCCCCCCCCCCTTTGGAAGCGCGCAGCCAGGTAGAATTCGCAGATATAACATATACAACTTACAAGTAACATTTTTAAAGTTTCATTCATAAAAAAAAATTTGTTCCCCTTATGTCATCTGATAATTTGCAATCATTCATTCTTCCTATGTTTTGTCTGTAGAATTTATAATTATTTCATTAAAAAAAAATATCTTGGGAAAATAAAGATTGTCAGCTGCATTTATTAGCATCTCGCATTTTCTTGTATATCTTTTACTTGCATATGAATAATGTCATTAAATAAAATAAAAGAAATCAAACTCTATTTCCATCTTTTTTAATTCATTCATAAATCCTTGGATCCGCTCGCAGCTGCGCGGTGGCCTCATCGCTACTGTAAACAATTCATTCATCACGCCGAAAATGTTCATGATTCCGCTAAACTAAGAAAGTTTACACAGGGTTTATCATCTCATATCAAACACCAGACCTGTCCAATGCAGGAATGCTCGAGTTAAAGAGGAAAATTCAGGAATTATTTGGCGTCCGCCATATTTTGACATGAACCTAGGCGACAATTTGTAATTAAGGTCTTCTGTTTCCAACGGAAGACCTTATTGTTTTCGTTCGGTTTCTTTTTCCCTATTATTATTCTTTTTTTTTCTTACCGATTTTGTGCACGTGATTTCTCGGAAATGGCTCGACCGATTTTCCCCAAACTTTCAGATCTGATAGATATTTATCTGAACCTTGTCGGAAATTTTAGTCGTCGATGACATCACTTCCGGTCGTGAGATATGGACGATTTTCTGATTTTTAGAGGGTCGGTTTGTCCTGGAAACTCCTCCGGAACGACTTAAAATATTTACTCAAGATTTTTATTGAAAGTAAGGGAAGGTTTGCTGAGTTGCAGGCAGGCGTCCAAATTTTCATAGCGCAGAAGGCGCTGAAGCTCTGTAGAGCCCAAAAAATGTCTCGAAAACATCTCAGAATATTTGACATCTTTTGTTTTATATCTTCGTATCCGTTCATAATTTGTTAAAACATATAGAAGAAAATTTGTACAGATTCACAGGACCTTTCATTTGAATCAAGAAAAAGGGGCTGACCCCTCAAATCAGGGGCTCAGAAGGTCCAAAACTCTTTCATTTATATCTCTTTATTGATCAATATTTTGTTATACATTACAGAAGCAAACATATTTATCTTAACAATTTGTAACAATATATCATAAAATTTTGATCATATGTTACGTCATTAGGGGTCACAAGGGGCTAGAATGTCACATCTTTGACGCTTTAAATCTCAAAAAAAGGGGGAATATTTTGATAAGCAATATTGAACAAAAGATGATCAGAATAATGTTCTAAACAATATGCATACTTTGAATTTTTGTAAAACAGCCCCGTTAAGGACTTGTAGGGCGGCCCCTAAATATTTTCATTTACCATATCGCCACAACAAATAGAAATCTCTGAATAAGTGTTGAACAAAAAATCTTCAAAATCACAAGACCTTTCATTTGATATCAAGAACATGGGACTGACCCCTCAAATTAGGGGCTCAGAGGGGCCAAAAATCTTTTATCTATAACTCTCTAACGATCAATATTTTGTTATACATTACTGAAGCAAAAGTGTTTATCTTAACGATTTGCAACAATACATGATGATATTTTAATAATATATTATGTAATTAGGGGTCACAAGGGGCCAGAATGTCACATCTTTGACGCTTTATATCTCGAAAGGGGGGAATATTCTGATAAGCAATATTGAACAAAAGATGGTCAGAATAATGTTCTAAACAATATGCAGACTTCGAATTTTTGTAAAACGGCCCCATTAAGGACTTGTTGGAGTGGCCCCTAAATATTTCCACTTAACATATCTCCACAACGAAAAGAAATCTCTGAATAATTGTTGAACAAAAAATCTTCAAAATCACAAGACCTTTCATTTAATATAAAGAAAAAGGGGCTGACCCCTCAAATTAGGGGCTACGAGGGGCCAAAAGTCTTTTATCTATAACTCTCTAATGATCAATATTTTGTTATACATTACTGAGGCCAAAGTATTCATCTTAATGATTTGCAACAATATATAATAATATATTTTTATCATATGTTACGTAATTAGGGGTCGCAAGGGACCATAATTTTTATGCTTTATGTCTCGAAAAGGGGGAGTATTTTCATAAGCCTTATCAAACAAAAGATGTTCAGAATATCGTGATAAAAATGAGAAACTTTAACTAGGGAAAACTCAATGTCATTCTCTTTAAACAAGTATCTCAGTCAAAATCACATCTCATTTTACCTAGAAATTCAACGGAAGACCTACTCGTTGCTCGCAACGAGATCTCATCTAGTTATTATTATTTTTTTTTTCTTATTTGTTCTCCGGTACTTTTTTGTCCG
The DNA here is from genome assembly GCF_032062105.1 of Saccostrea cuccullata. NCBI lineage: Eukaryota > Metazoa > Mollusca > Bivalvia > Ostreida > Ostreidae > Saccostrea > Saccostrea cuccullata. The sequence continues at coordinate 32,830 of NW_026931235.1, read as the reverse complement.
CGAGTGTTCTCAGGAACTGTTCACCCAACTGAGCTAAAACCTTTTTAGGGTTAATAGGTGTGTAGTGTAGGTGTGCGGAACGAAGGTCATTTTGCGCGCATACGCCTGCACGTGCGTGCGCGTGATATGAGTGAATTGACTGATATACTTAATATAGCTATAACTTTTACATTTTTTGATGAAATGCTTTGAAACTCATTACATAAGGATATATTAAAAGTGTTAATGACATGACACTGTCAAATTAGCAAGAACTCACGCGCATGCACGTGCGCCTTCCTCTGATTGGCTGAAACAAAAATCTCAATATCTCTTTTGTTTTCCGACGAAATGCTTTGAAATTTTTAACATTGTCATGAATTAGGATATCCTACAATATAATATGGAAAAAATTTCATGAAATCACGCGCATGCACATGCGCTGCAATCTGATTGGCTGAAACTTTAAATGGCTATATCTCCTTTATTTTTTGACGAAATGCTTTGAAATTTAAAACATAGTCATGCATTAGGATATCCTGCAATATGATATACAAAAAATTTCAAGAAATCACGCGCATGCACGTGTGCTGCAATCTGATTGGCTGAAACTTTAAATGGCCATATCTCCTTTGATTTTTGACGAAATGCTTTGAAATTTAAAACATAGTTATGCATTAGAATATTCTATAATATGATTTAGAAAAAAATTCTTGAAATCACGTGGATGCACGTGTGCTGCAATCTGATTGGCCGAAACTTGAAATGGCTATAATTCCCTTGGTTTTCAACCAAACAGGATGGGATTTAGAACATTGATAGATATAAGGGCCTCCTACAAGAAGGTATGGTCATCATGCACGTGCACGCACGTGCGTGCATTTGGAACGAGTGAAATTGAAAATACACTTTCCTTTTGGGAAAACGTTGTTAAAGTCAAAAATACACAGATGTTGTCTTATTTAATAAGGCTTGAATGGAATATGGCACCAGAAGGGAGTTGGGGAGCGTTTGGGGAACATCTGTAACGGTTCCCGTTACAATTAGCACTAGTTATTATTATTATTATTCTTTTTTCTTCTTATTTCTTCTCCGGTACTTTTTTGTCCGCGAGTGTTCTCAGAAACTGTTCACCAAACAAAGTTAAAACCTTTTTAGGGTTAATAGGTGTGTTGTGTAGATGTGCGGAACGAAGGTCATTTTGCGCGCATACGCCTGCACGTGCGGGCGCGTGAAGTGAGTGAAATGACTGATATAATTTATATGGCCATAACTTTTACATTTTTTGATGAAATACTTTAAAACTCATTAAATGAGGATATATTAATAATGTAGATAATATAACATGGTCAATTAATCACAAACTCACGCGCATGCACGTGCGCTGCCTTCTGATTGGCTGAAACAAAAATCTCAATATCTTTTTTGTTTTTTGCGGAAATGCTTTGAAATTTTAAACATAGTCATGCATTAAGACATACTACAGAATGATATATAACAATTTTCACGAAAACACGCGCATGCACGTGCGCTGCAATCTGATTGGCTGAAACTTTAAATGGCTATATCTCCTTTGTTTTTTGACGAAATGCTTTGAAATTTAAAACATAGTCATGCATAAGGATATCCTACAATATGATATACAAAAAATTTCAAGAAATCACGCGCATGCACGTGTGCTGCAATCTGATTGGCTGAAACTTGAAATGGCTATATCTCCTTTGTTTTTTAACGAAATGCTTTGAAATTTAAAACATAGTCATGCATTAGGATATCCTACAATATGATATACAAAAAATTTCAAGAAATCACGCGCATGCATGTGTGCTGCAATCTGATTGGCTGAAACTTTAAATGGCTATATCTCCTTTGTTTTTTAACGAAATGCATTGAAATTTAAAACATAGTCATGCATTAGGATATCCTACAATATGATTTAGAAAAAAATCCATGAAATCACGCGGATGCACGTGTGCTGCAATCTGATTGGCTGAAACTTGAAATGGCTTTAACTCCCTTGGTTTTCAACCAAACAGGATGGGATTTACAACATAGATAGATATAAGGGCCTCCTACAAGAAGGTATGGTCATCATGCACGTGCACGTACGTGCGTGCATTTGGAATGAGTGAAATTATGGGTGATTTTTAATACTTTTGGACTAAATGCTTAAATATAGAGTATATTTAAATAAATAGAAAGTGTAGATAAGACGATATGATCATTGCGCACGTGCATTCACATGCGCACGCCTGCAATGTTAAACTTAGAATATAATTGGTATCCTTCTGGGAAAACGTTGTTTAAGTCAAAAATGCACAGATGTTGTCTTATTTAATAAGACTTACATGGAATATTGCACCAAAAGGGAGTTGGGGAGCGTTTGGGGAACATCTGTAACGGTTCCCGTTACAATTAGCACTAGTTATGTTCCCCAAACGAAGTTGGGGAACATATTGTTTTTACTCTGTTTCTTATTATGTTCCCCAAACGGAGTTTGGGAACATATTGTTTTTACTCGGTTTCTTATTATTATTATTATTATTATTATTATTCTTTTTTTTCTTCTTTGTTCTCCGGTACTTTTTTTGTCCGCGAGTGTTCTCAGAAACTGTTCACCCAACTAAGTTTAAACCTTTTTAGGGTTAATAGGTGTCAAGTGTAGGTGTGCACAACGAAGGTCATTTTGCGCGCATACGCATGCACGTGCGTGCGCGTGAAATGAGTGAAATGACTGATATACTTATTATAGCCATAACTTTTACATTTTTTATTGAAATGCTTTAAAACTCATTCTATAAGGACATATTAATAGTCTAGATAATATGACATGGTCAAATTAGCACGAACTCTCGTGCATGCACGTGAGCTTCCCCCTGATTGGCTGAAACAAAGATTTCAATATCTCTTTTGTTTTTTGACGAAATGCTTTGAAATTTTGAATATAGTCATGCATTAGGATATACTACAATATAATATATAGCAGGTATCATGAAAACACGCGCATGCACGTGCGCTGCAATCTGATTGGCTTAAACTTTAAATGGGTATAACTCCTTTGATTTTCAACCAAACAGGATGGGATTTAGGACATAGATAGACATAGTGGATTCCTACAAAAAGGTAAGGTCATCATGCACATGCATGCACGTGCATGCACGTGAGATGGGTAAAATCAAAAATACACTTGATGAAGCGTATTTTTTTAATACTTTTGGATTAAAAGCTTTATTATTTTATTATATTAATGTATATAGATAGTGTAGACAAGAGAATATGGTCATTACGCACATGCATTTACATGTGCATGCGTGCAAATGCTAAAATTTGAATATACTCGGTATACTTCAGGGAAACGTTGTTAAAGTGTAAAATGCATAGAGTTTGTCGTTTTTAATGAAGCTTAAAGGGAGAATGGCACCAAAAGGGAGTTGGGGAGCCTTTGGGGAACATCTGTAACGGTCCCCGTTACAATTAGCCCTAGTGATTATTATTATTATTTTTCTTCTTCCTGGGAAAATTTTGTCCACGAGTGATCTAGTAAACTACACTTCCGACTTAGGTGAAACCTTTTAAGGGTTAGTAGGCATGTTATGTAGAGTTGCCAAACAAAGGTCATTTTGCGCGCACGTGCTTGCAAGAGCGCGCACGTGCAACACGTGAAATGACCAATATAATGGATATTGCCGTAACTTTTCTATTTTTTGATGAAATTTTTTGAAACTCATATTGTAAGGATACATTAGTAGTATAGACAAGATAGCATGGTCAAAATAGCAAGATCTCACGCGCATGCACGTGCGCTTCGCTCTGATTGGCTGAAACTAAAGTCTCAATATCTTTCTTGTTTCTTGTCATAATCCTTTGAAATTTTGAACATAGTCCTACATTATGAAGATCTACCGCTCGATATATAAGAATTTTCATGAAAGCATGCGCATGTGCGCATGCTGCAATCTGATTGGCTGAAGCTTTAAATGGCTATATCTCCTTTGTTTTTTGACGAAATTCTTTGAAATTTAAAATATAGTCATGCATTAGGATATCCTACAATATGGTATAGAAAAAATTTATGAAATCACGCGCATCACATGTGCTGCAATCTGATTGGCTGAAACTTGAAATGGCTATAACTCCCTTGTTTTTCAACCAAACTGGATGGGATTTAAAACAGAGATAGATGTAAGAAACTCCTACAAGAAGGTATGGTCATAATGCACGTGCACGCACGTGCGTGCATTTGGAACGAGTATAATCAAAAATACACTTGAATGAGTGATTTTTATTACTTTTTGACTGAATGCTTTAATATATAGTATTTTAAAATATATAGATAGTGTAGACATATCTACATATGGTCATAACGGACATGCATTCACATGCGCTTGGGTGCAATGCTAAAATTTGAATATAATTGGTATCCTTCTGGGAAAACGTTGTTAAATTCAAAAATGCACATAGTTTCTCTTATTTAATGAAGCTTACAGGTAATATGGCACCAAAAGGGAGTTGGGGAGCGTTTGGGGAACATCTGTAACGGTTCCCGTTACAATTAGCGCTAGTTATGTTCCCCAAACGAAGTTGGGGAACATATTGTTTTTACTCTGTTTCTTATTATTATTATTATTTTTCTTCTTCCTGGGTACTTTTTTGTCCGGGTGTGATCTTGTAAACTACACATCTGACTTAGGTAAAACCTTTTTACGGTCAGTAGGCATGTTATGTAGATTTGCGGAACGAAGGTCATTTTGCGCGCACGTGCTTGCAAGAGCGTGCACGTGCAACACGTGAAATGACCGATTTAATTGATATAGGCGTAACTTTTCACATTTTTAATGAAATGCTTTGAAACTCATAATGTAAGGATATATTAGTAGCATAGATAATATGACATAGTCAAAATAGCAAGAACTCACGCGCATGCACGTGCGCTTCGCTCTGATTGGCTGAAACTAAAGTCTCAATATCTTTCTTGTTTTTTGACGAAATCCTTTGAAATTTTGAACAATGCCATACATTAGGATATCCTACAACATGATATATAGCAATTATCATGAAAACACGTGCATGCACGTGCGCTGCAATCTGATTGGCTTAAACTTTAAATAGCTATAACTCCCTTGATTTTCAACCAAACAGGGTGGGATTTGGAACATAAATAGATATGATAGACTATTACAAGAAGGTATGGTCACCATGTACATGCATACACGTGCGTATAAATGTGCTGCACTCTCATTGGCTGAAACTTTAAACAGCTATAACTTCCTTGGTTTTCAACCAAACGGGGTGGAATTTAGAACATAGATACATGTAGATGTAATGGACTTCTACAAGAAAGTATGGTCACCATGCTCATGTATGCACGTGCGTGCACGTGAAATGAGTAAATTCAAAAATACACTTGAATGAGCGCATTTTTTAATACTTTTGGATTAATTACTTTAATATTTAGTATATTGAAATATATAGATTCTATAGACAATATGATATGGTCATTACGCACAGGCATTCACACGCGCACGCGTGCAATGCTAAAATTTGAATGAACTTGGTACACTTCTGGGTAAACGTTGTTAAAGTCTCAAATGCAATGAGTTTGTCTTATTTAATGAGGTTTACAGGGGATATGGCACCAAAAGGGAGTTGGGGAGCGTTTGGGGAACATCTGTAACGGTCCCCGTTACAATTAGCACTAGTTATTATTATTTTTTTTCTTATTTGTTCTCCGGTACTTTTTTGTCCGCGAGTGTTCTCAGAAACTGTTCACCCAACTGACCTAAAACCTTTTCAGGGTTAATGGGTGTGTAGTGTAGGTGTGCGGAACGAAGGTCATTTTGCGCGCATACGCATGCACGTGCGGGCGCGTGAAGTGAGTGAAATGACCGATATACTTAATATGGCCATAACTTTTACATTTTTTGATGAAATGCTTTTAAACTAATTACATAAGTATATATTAATAGTGTTAATTATATGACACTGTCAAATTAGCACGAACTCACGCGCATGCACGTGCGCTGCAATCTGATTGGCTGAAACAAAAATATCAATATCTCTTATGTTTTTTGACAAAATGCTTTGAAATTTAGACATTTTTCATGAATTAGGATAACACACAATATGATATGGAAAAAATATCATGAAATCACGCGCATGCACGTGCGCTGCAATCTGATTGGCTGAAACTTTAAATGGCTATATCTCCTTTGGTTTTTGACAAAATGCTTTGAAATTTAAAACGTAGTCATGCATTAGGATAGCCTGCAATATGATATACAAAAAATTTCAAGAAATCACGTGCATGCACGTGTGCTGCAATCTGATTGGCTGAAACTTTAAATGTCTATATCTCCTTTGTTTTCTGACGAAATTCTTTGAAATTCAAAACATTGTCATGCATTAGGATATTCTACAATATGATATAGAAAAAATTTCATGAAATCACGCGGATGCACGTGTGCTGCAATCTGATTGGCTGAAACTTCAAATGGCTATAACTCCCTTGGTTTTCAACCAAACAGGATGGGATTTAGAACATAGATAGATATCAGGGCCTCCTACAAGAAGGTATGGTCATCATGCACGTGCACGGACGTGCGTGCATTTGGAACAAGTGAAATTAAAAATACACTTGAATGAGTGATTTTTAATACTTTTGAACTAAATGCTATAATATATAGTATATTTAAATATATAGATAGTGTAGACAAGATGATATGATCATTACGCACATGCGTTCATGTGCGCATGCATGCAATACTAAAATTTGAATATAATTCGTATCCTTCCCGTAAACGCTGTTAAAGTCAAAAATGCACAGAGGTTGTCTTATTTATATTAATAAGGCCTACAGGGAATATGGCACCAAAAGGGAGTTGGGGAGCGTTTGGGGAACATCTGTAACGGTTCCCGTTACAATTAGCACTAGTTATGTTCCCCAAACGAAGTTGGGGAACATATTGTTTTTACTCTGTTTCTTATTATTATTAAGGTCTTCCGTTTCAGACGGAAGACCTTATATAGATTCTACTGTTTTTTCTTTTTATTATTATTAAGGTCTTCCGTCTTCAGCGGAAGACCTTATTGTTTTTCTTAGGTTTCTTTTCCACTATTTTTATTATTATTGTTTTTTTTCTTACCGATTTTGTACGCGCGATTTCTCAGGAATGGCTCAATCGATTTTCAAGAAACTTTCAGGTCTGATAGAACATCAAAAAATCTAGATATATATTTTTTTGTTTTGATGACGTCACTTCCGGTTCGGAGTTTTCTGCGATTTAGTGATTTTTAGAGGGTCACTTTGTCCGACAGTTTTCTCAAAAAGCACTTAACACAGAAGCTTGAAATTTTCAGTGATGCTAGAGCAACTTTTGGAGAAGTGCACTAAGTATATCACAACTACCGGAAGTACGAAGCGCCGACGCTCGCTATGGCCCGAAAATAGTCCTATCAAGAATTTCAAAATTTTAAGCACTTTTTCTACGATAACTTTTTACCTAGAAATAATTTGTTAAAGCATGTAGAACAAAAAAGGTGTAGAATTTCAAGATCTTTCAAATAACATCTCGAAAAAAGGGCTGGCCCCTAAAATCAGGGGCCTGGAGGGGCCGAAAGTTTTTCCTTTATATCTCAAAAAGTATTGAGAATTTGTGATACGTCAAAGAAGCAAAATTGTTCAAAATGTCAAGCTTAATCTATTGAAGTCGTCAAAATACGTCCGGCGGCGTCACTTCCGGTCAAACCGGAAGTAGTCGTAAAACGCGTATTTTTGCCGTTCTTGACAAGTTTTCTGGTAACATATGTCTCTGGGAGCATTATAATTAATTTTCCGTCCGTCGTCGTCACTTCCGGTCAAACCGGAAGTAACAGAAAATGGCTTATTTTTGCAATAATTAACATGGATTTAGAGGAATCAAACCTTTTTTGGACGTTATTTCTCATTTCTGTTAAAAATGAAAGCCACTTCCGGTCAAACAGGACGGAAGACCTACTCGTTGCTTTGCAACGAGCTTTGCTCTAGTTTTATTATTATTGTTTTTTTTTCTTACCGATTTTGTACGCGCGATTTCTCGAGAACAGCTCGATCGATTTTCATGAAACTTTCAGGTCTGATAGAACATCAAAAACTCTAGATATATATTTTTTTATTTTGATGACGTCACTTCCGGTTCGGAGTTTTCTGCGATTTTGTGATTTTTAGAGGGTCAATTTGTCCGGCAGTTTTCTCAAAAAGTACTTAACACAGAAGCTTGAAATTTTCAGTGATGCTAGAGCAACTTTTGGAGAAGTGCACTAAGTATATCACAACTACCGGAAGTACGAAGCGCCGACGTTCGCTATGGTCCGAAAATTGTCCTATCAAGAATTTCAAAATTTTAAGCACCTTTTCAACGATAACTTTTTACCTAGAAATATTTTGTTAAAGCATGTAGAACAAAAAAGGTGTAGAATTTCAAGATCTTTCAAATAAGATCTCGAAAAAAGGGCTGGTCCCTTAAATCAGGGGCCTGGAGGGGCCGAAAGTTTTTCCTTTATATCTCAAAAAGTATTGCGAATTTGTGATACGTCAAAGAAGCAAAGTTGTTCAAAATGTCAAGCTTAATCTATTGAAGTCGTCAAAATACGTCCGGCGTCGTCACTTCCGGTCAAACCGGAAGTAGTCGGAAAACGCGTATTTTTGCCGTTTTTGACAAGTTTTTTGGTAACACATGTCTCTGTGAGCATTAAATTTAATTTTCCGTCCGCCGTCGTCACTTCTGGTCAAACCGGAAGTAACAGAAATGGCTTATTTTTGCAATAATTAACATGGATTTAGAGGAATCAAACCATTTTTGGACGTTATTTCTCATTTTTGTTAAAAATAAAAGCCACTTCCGGTCAAACATGACGGAAGACCTACTCGTTGCTTTGCAACGAGCTTTGCTCTAGTTATTATTATTATTATTTTTTTGCCTTTTTGTTTCTCTGAGATGACTGGACGGATTCTCATGAAATTTTCAGGGATGATGGAGAGTAAAAATATCTTTCAGATGCAGTTTTCAGTTTTTCAAAAGTCACTTCCGGTCGTCAGATATGTCCGATTTCCGCTTTTTTCAAAAAAGTTTTGTCCGAGTCATATCTCAGAAACGGTAAGAGATTAAGACACCAAACTTATATGATTAATAGATCTTGATAAGTAGGCAAAACCAATTGGGGTAAGGTTGTCCGCCGTCACTTCCGGTCGTCACAGGAAGTGATCAAAGAAATCAGAAATTTCAACTTTTTCTTTTTTGAAACTTTTTTGCATCACATTATAGCATCTTATTCGTAGTTTCGAAATATGTCAGTCCCACCGGAAACAAAAACGACAACTTCCGGTTATAAGAGAAAAACTACATATTTTCAGTATTTTTCTTTCCCATAAATATTTCTTATCGATAAAGTATTTATAATGATTTTTGGATATGTTATTCAGACTATAAATGACTACAGTAACGTCAAATATCATTATAAAATTCACTTCCGGTCGCGTGATTTCCTGTCCTCAAAATGAAAAGTTATCACAGCTATATCTCAAGAACGGTAAGAGACTAAGACACCAAACTTATATAAGTGGTAGATCTTGATAAGTAGGCAAATTCAGTTGGGATAAGAGTGTCAGCCGTCACTTCCGGTCGTCACAGGAAGTGATCCAAAAAATCAAAATTTTTAACTTTTCTTTCATGAAACTTTTTTTGCGTCACATTATAACTTCTTATTTTCCGATTTGAAATATATCAGTCCGACTGGAAACTAAAACGACAACTTCCGGTTTTAAGAGAAAAACTGCATATTTTCAGTATTTTTCTTTCCTATAAATATTTTTCATAGATAAAGTATTTGTAATGATATTTGGGTATGTTATTAAGACTGCAAATGTCTGCAGTAATGTCAAATATTTTTGCAATTTTCACTTCCGGTCGCGTGATTTCCTGTCTTCAAAATGAGAAGTTATCATAGCAAGATCTCGTAAACAGTAAGAGATGAAGACTACAAACTTATTAGAGTAATAGATCTTGATAAGTAGGCAAATCCACTTGGGTTAACATTGTCCGCCATCACTTCCGGTCGTCACAGGAAGTGATCAAAGAAATCGAAAATTGCCACTTTTCTTTTATGCAACTGTTTTTGCATCACACAATAGCATCTTATTTGTAGTTTCGAAATATATCAGTCCCACCGGAAGCAAAAACGACAACTTCCGGTTATAAGAGAAAAACTATATAATTTGAGTATTTTTATTTCCAATAAATATTTTTTATAGATAAAGGATTTGTTATGATTTTTAGATATGTTATATAGACTGCTAATGTCTACAGCAAAATCAAACATCTTTGTAAAATTCACTTCCGGTCGCGTGATTTCCAGTCCTCAAAATCGGAAGTTATCATAGCTAGATCTCGAAAATAGTATTAGATTAAGACACCAAACTTATATGAGTAATAGATCTTGATTAGTAGGCAAAACCATATGGGGTAAGATTGTCTGCCGTCACTTCCGGTCGTCATAGGAAGTGAAAAAAACTCGTAAAAATCAACTTTTCTTTTTTGAAACTTGTTTTGCATCACATTATAGCATCTTATTTGAAATTTCGAAACGCATCAGTCCCAACGGAAACAAAAATGACAACTTCCGGTTAAAAGAGAAAAACTACATAATTTGAATGTCTTTCTTTCCCTTAATTTTTTTTGATAATTAAAGTATTTGTAATGATTTTTAGATATGTTATTCAGACTGCGAATGTCTACTGTAAAGTGTAATATCTCAGTAAAATTCACTTCCGGTCGCGTGACTTCCTGTCCTCAAAATCAGAAGTTATCATAGCTAGATCTCGTAAACGGTAAGAGAATAAGACCCCAAATTAATAGGGATGGTAGACCTTGATGAGTAGACACATCCTTTGAGTTTAAGATCATCCGCCGTCACTTCTGGTTGTCACAGGAAGTGATCAAATAAATCAAAATTTTAAACTTTTCTTTATGGAATCTTTCTTAGTATTACCTTATAGCATCTTACTTGTAGTTTCGAGATATGTAATCCCACTGGAAACAAAAACAACGATTTTCAATTATGAGAGAAAAACTGTATAAATTGAGTTTCCTACTATCCGATAAATATCTTTAATTAAAAAAAGTATTTGAAATGATTTTGGGACATTTTATTCAGACTGCAAATTTCTAGAGTAACCTCAAATATCTTCTTTTAAAATTTACTTTCTTCAGGTCACGTGATTTCTTGTCCTAAAAATGAGACCTTTGACCCTTACTCAAAAAGTAATAAAGAAATCTTCATTACCTTTATCTAGATTCAGCTTCAAGTGTTAATCTCAAGTTTACCTCTCTCTCTCTCCCCCCCTTCTCTCTCTCTCTCTCTGATGACCTTGACCTTTGATCTTGATAAATGACCTTGACCTTTGACCCCATTGACCTAGCAACATAGAAAAAACTTCTACCTCTGAAAAGACATTACAGATCGACATAAAATTAAGATTTTGAGTAGAAGACACCTTAAAGAAAGTGTCCTAAGAGTTTTACGGTGAGTCTCTTGAGTATAATGAAATTCTACGGATTATCGGCAAAAACTGCATTTTTTCTGTCTGAAATTTAAATTCTGATATGCATAAAATGAAATAAAGCTTGTATTGGCTATTTCTTCATTTGTTGTTAATATCATTCGATTCTCCTGCTCTAATACGACATTTTAATACCATGTATTCTAGCTTTCTTTGGTATGTGGAATTTATTTCAATTTTATTTAGATTTAATATTAATTGAATGAATCTTGATTTCATTTGAAATTTGATTTTTTTTCTAGAATAACACAATCTTATAAGAAATAGCGACTTTCAGCATAGTAAAAAACAATACATGTTTCTTCCCTGTGTTTCCCATCTAGAAATACATGTTCGGAATTTTATTTATTGTGCTACGTACAATGAATTTAATCCAAACACATATTCCATACCTATTTTGGTCAGGAATGTTAAAATCCGAACCCGATTCTCTGTTTTCTTTTTCTTTAATTACAAAGTGCCTTGCATCTCTCGCTCATGTTTCTCACATGCTCAGAAATAATTTATCGCCATCCATTTTAAACATAAAACAACTCAAATCGAATATTTTCAAACATCTCTTTAATACATGTATAATGCACATATGATGCAGGTACACATGGGACATTTCACAACGTTTCCACTTACGCTTCCGTCTTAATGTGCAGATCAAATGCATGTTATTCATATTATTAGGTATATCGTAATTTTAATCCGACCCTACCCCTTACATCTTAACTCGAAAACGATCTCATTCAGGATCATATATATACACCTAGGAGCGTGTTACAATGTTTTGAACGTGCTCTCTTTGCGTGATCAATGAATTCGTGGTTATCCCCGAGTTGACTCTAATAATCCAGGAAGTCTGTTTAGAGTATATTTATACCAACTGCGAGCCCGATCTAAAATCCTAGTAGAGAAATGAGAATTTTGCTGTTTTATTTCTTTTCTTGCTTTTCTTCTACTTTTTTCAGCCGAAATGATATCGAAATGCTTATAAAAGTTGAAAGGCCGATAATTGTTCGCTGAACAATTAGTCTACTAGTTTATTATATGTCTGTCTTTTTTAAAATAGAAAACAAATCCTGCATACAGATTAATAGAGGAGGACGGATGACCTTCTTTGTTGCTGTAGCAACAAGAGTTTCTAGTTATTATTATTATCATTCCTGGGAAAATTTTGTCCTTGAGTGATCTTGTAAATTACACATCCGACTAAGGTAAAATGTTTTTAGGGTCAGTAGACATGTTATGTAGATTTGCCGAACAAAGGTCATTTTGCGCGCACGTGCTTGCAAGAGCGCGCACGTGCAACACGTGAAATGACCGATTTCATTGATAAAGGCATAACTTCTGAAATTTTTGATGAAATGCTTTGAAACTCATAATGTAAGGATATATTAGTAATATAGACAAGATGACATGGTCAAAATAGCAAGATCTCACGCGCATGCACGTGCGCTTAGCTCTGATTGGCTGAAACAAAAGTCTCAATATCTTTCTTGTTGTTTGACGAAATCCTTTGAAATTTTGAACATTGCAATGCATTAGGATATTCTACAACACGATATATAGAAATTTTCATGAAAACACCTGCATGCACATGCGCTGCAATCTGATTGGCTGAAACTTTAAATAGCTATAACTCCCTTGGTTTTCAACCAAACAGGATGGGATTTGGAAAATAGATATATAAAATGGACTTCTACAAAAAGGTATGGTCACCATGCACATGGATACACGTGCGTGTACGTGAGCTGCAATCTGATTGGCTGAAACTTTAAACAGCTATAACTCCCTTGGTTTTCAACCAAACGGGATGGGATTTAGAACATAGATAGATGTGATGGACTTCTACAAGAAGGTATGGTCATCATGCTCATGTATGCACGTGCGTGCATGTGAAATGAGCAAAATCAAAAATACACATGAATGAGCGAATTTTATTAATACTTTTGGATTAAATACTTTAATATTTAGTATATTAAAATATATAGATTGTGTAGACAAGATGATATGGTCATTACGTACATGCATTCACATGCGCACACATGCAATGCTAAAATTTGAATGAGCAGGGTACATTTCTTGGTAAACGTTGTTAAAGTCTCAAATGCATAGAGTTTGTGTTATTAAATGAAGCTTAAAGGGAATATGGCACCAAAAGGGAGTTGGGGAGCGTTTGGGGAACATCTGTAACGGTCCCCGTTACAATTAACACTAGTTAAGGTCTTCCGTTTCAGACGGAAGACCTTATAGTGATTCTACTGTTTCTTTTTAAGGTCTTCCGTTTCAGACGGAAGACCTTATAGTGATTCTACTGTTTCTTTTTCTTTTTCTTTTTCCTATTATTATTATTTTTGTTCCCTTTTTAAAAGTACGATTTCTCAAAGATGACTGGACGGATTCTAATGAAATTTTCAGGGATGATAGAGAGTAAAAATATATTTCAAATGCAGTTTTTAGTTTCTCAAAATTCACTTCCGGTCGTCAGATATGTCCGATTTCCGCTTTTTTCAAAATAATTTTGTCTGATTCATATCTCAGAAACGGTAAGAGATTAAGACACCAAACTTATATGAGTAATAGATCTTGATTAGTAGGCGAGCCCATTTGGGTTAAGATTGTCCGCCGTCACTTCCGGTCGTCACAGGAAGTGATCAAAGAAATCGAAAATTTCAACTTTTCTCTATTGAAACTTTTTTTGCATTACATTATTGCATCTAATTTGTAGTTTCGAAATATATCAGCCCCACTGGAAACAGAAACGACAACTTCCGGTTATAAGAGAAAAACTACTTAATTTGAGTATTTTTCTTTCCCATAAATATTTTTTATAGATAAAGTATTTGTAATGATTTTTGGACATGTTATTCAGACTGCAAATGTCTACAGTAACGTTAAAAATATTATCAAAATTCACTTCCGGTCGCGTGAATTCCTGTCCTCAAAATGAAAAGTTATAACAGCTAGATCTCGTAAACGGTAAGAGATTAAGACACCAAACTTATAGGGGTGATAGATCTTGATAAGTAAGCAAAACCTGTTGGGATAAAATTGTCTGCCGTCACTTCCGGTCGTCACAGGAAGTGATCAAAGAAATCGAAAATTCCAGTTTTTCTTTATTGAAATTTTTTTTGCATCACATTACAGCATTTCATTTGTAGTTTCAAAATATATCAGTACCACTGGAAACAAAAATGACAACCTCCGGTTTTAAGATAAAAACTACATAATTTGAGTATTTTCCCTTCCATTATATATTTTTTATAGATAAAGTGTTTGTAACGGTTTTTGGATGTGTCATTCAGACTGCAACTGTCTATAGTTACATCAAATATCCTTGTCAAATTCACTTCCGGTTGCGTGGGATTTTCTGTCCTCAAAATGAGAAGTTATCATAGCTAGATCTCGTCAACGGTAATAGATTAAGACACCAAACTTTTACAAGTTGTATATCTTGCTGAGTAGGCAAATCTATGGGTGATAAGATTGTCTGCCGTCACTTCCGCACGTCACAGGAAGTGATCAAAGAAATCCAAAAATTCAACTTTTCTTTATGGACACTTTTTTGCATCTCATTATAGCATCTTATTTGTAGTTTTGAAATATGTCAGTAACGCTGGAAACAAAAAACGATAACTTCCGGTTATAAGAGAAAAACTACATAATTTGAGCATTTTTCTTTCCTGTAAATATTTTTTATAGATGAAGTATTTGTAATGATTTTTGAACATGTTATTTAGACTGCAACTGTCTACAGAAACATAAATATCTTTGTAAAATTCACTTCCGGTTGCGTGATTTACTGTTATCATAACTAGATCTCGTAAACGGTAAGAGATTAAGGCATCAAACTTACAGAAGTGATATATTGTGATGAGTAGGGAAATCCATTTGGGTTAACATTGTCACAGGAAGTGAACGAATAAATCAAAAATTTCAACTTTTCTAATGGAATCTTTCTTAGTAATACATTATAGCATCTTATTTGTAGTTCTGAAATATGTCAGTCCCACTGGAAACATAAACGACAACTTCCGGCTATGAAAGAAAAACTGCATAAGTTTAGTATCATACTATCCCATAAATATTTTTTTTATAAAAAGAGCATTTGAATTGATTTTAGGACATGTTATTCAGACTGAAATGTCTAGAGTAACCTAAAATATCTTTTCAAAAATTTACTTAAGGTCACGTGATTCTTGTCCTCAAAATGAGAAGATAATATTACGAGATCTCTTAAACTGTAACAGATCAAGACACTAAAATTATATGAAAAATTAACCATGAAGATTGGGCAACAAATATGGGGTAAAATGCGTCCGCCGTCACTTCCAGTCGTCACAGAAAGTGAAAAAATAATTGAAAATGATTTTTGTACATGTAATCAAGACTATAATTGTCTTAAGTAAAGTAAAAAATCTTGGTAAGTTATACTCCGGCCGTATGTTTTCCTGAAATCATTTAAAATATTACATGCCCTTTTTAACATAGATAAAATCTCATTCATGCATATAAATAGGGCAGAACGGAAGACCTTCTTTGTTGCTGTAGCAACAAGAGTTTCTAGTTCTTTTTCTTTTTCTTTTTCCTATTATTATTTTTGTTCCCTTTTTAAAAGCACGATTTCTCGGAGATGACAGGACAGATTCTCATGAAATTTTCAGGGATGATAGAGTGTCAAAATATCTTTCAGATGCAGTTTTCAGTTTTTCAAAATTCACTTCCGGTCGTCAGATATGTCCGATTTCCGCTTTTTTCAAAAAAGTTTTGTCTGAGTCATATCTCAGAAACGGTAAAAGATTAAGACACCAAACTTATATGAGTAATAGATCATGATAAGTAGGCATGTCCATTTGGGATAAGATTGTCCGCCGTCACTTCCGGTCGTCACAGGAAGTGATCAAAGAAATCGAAAATTTCAACTTTTCATTTATGAAACTTTTTTTGAATCACATTATAGCATCTTATTTGTAGTTTCGAAATATGTCAGTCCCACCGGAAACAAAAACGACAACTTCCGGTTATAAGAGAAAAACTGCATATTTTCAGTATTTTTCTTTCCCATAAATACTTTTTATAGATAAAGTATTTGTAATGATTTTTGGATATGTTATTCAAACTGCAAATGTCTACAGTAACGTCAAATATCTTTGTAAAATTCACTTCCGGTCGCATGATTTCCTGTCCTCAAAATGAGAAGTTATAATAGCTAGATCTCGTAAACGGAAAGGGATGAAGACACTAGACTTATACAAGTGGTAGATCTTGATATGTAGGCAAAACCATTTGGGGTAAGATCGTCCGCCGTCACTTCCGGTCGTCACAGGAAGTTATCAAAGAAATCGAAAAATTCAACTTTTCTTTATTGAAACCTTTTTTGCATTACATTATAGAATCTTATTTGAAGTTTCGAAATGTATCCGTCCCAACGGAAACAAAAAAGACAACTTCCGGTTCAAGGAGAAAAACTACATAAATGGAGTATTTTTCTTTCCCATAAGTAACTTGATAGATAAAGTATTAGTAATGATTTTTGGATATGTTATGCAGACTACACACGTCTACAGTAATGTATAATATCTCAGTAAAATTTCCTTTCGGTCGCATGATTTCCTGTCCTCAAAATCAGAAGTTATCATAGCTAGATCTCGTAAACAGTTAAAGATTAAGACACCAAACTTGTATGAGTAATAGATCTTGATATGTAGGCAAAACCATTTGGGGTAAGATTGTCTGCCGTCACTTCCGGTCGTCACAGGAAGTGATCAAAGAAATAAAAAAAAATCAACTTTTCTTTTTTGAAACTTGTTTTGCATCACATTATTGCATCTTATTTGAAGTTTCGAAATGTATCAGTCCCAACGGAAACAAAATGACAACTTCCGGTTAAAAGAGGAAAACTACATAATTTGAGTATCTTTCTATCCTTAAATTTTTTTTTATAGTTAAAGCATTTGTAATGATTTTTAGATATGTTATTCAGACTGCAAATATATACAGTAATGTCTAATATCTCAGTAAAATTCACTTCCGGTCGCGTGACTTCCTGTCCTCAAAATCAGAAGTTATCATTGCTAGATCTCGTTAACGTGAAGAGATTAAGACACCAAACTAATAGGGATGGTAGAACTTGATGAGTAGACAAATCCTTTGAGTTTAAGATCGTCAGCAGTCACTTCCGGTCGTCACAGGAAGTGATCAAATAAATCAAAAATTTATACTTTTCTTTAAGAATTTTTTTTTTGTATTACCTTAAAGCATCTTACTAGTAGTTTCGAAATATGTCAGTCCCATTGGAAACAAAAACGACGACTTCCGGTTATGAAAGAAAAAATGCATAAATTGAGTTTCTTACCATCCCATAAATATCTTTGATAAAAAGAGTATTTGAAATGATTTTGGGACATGTTATTCAGACTGGAAATGTCTAGAGGAACCTCAAAATGAGACCTTTGACCCTTACTCAAAAAGTAATTAAGAAATATTCATTACCTTAATCTAGATTCAGCTTCAAGTGTTTATCTCAAATTTACCTCTCTCTCTCTCTCTGTCTTTGATGACCTTGACCTTTGACCTGATAAATTACCTTGTTCTTTGGCCCCATTGACCCAAAGGTCACAATCAAGCTTACGGTCGTGGAGGTATTTGCAACTCTTACTGTAACAAATGCTTATAAAATATCCCCTCCCTTCTCTAAAAAAAAACAAAACAAAACAATCAACACCAACTTAGAGAAAATGTCTACAAGTCAAACGAAACGAAATATTGGCATAAGATTCGTAATAAAAGAAAGAAGAGACCTGAAAGAAAGTGTCCTGAGAGTTTTAAGGTGAGTCTCTGAAGTATTTTGAAATTCTAGTGAATATCGGCAAAATCTGCATTTTTTTCTGTCTGAAATTAAGTTATTGCTTAGCATAAAAATTAATTAAAACTCGCATTGGCTATTTCTGCAATTATTGTTAATATCATTCGATTCTTCTGCTCCATTACGACATTTTAATACCAAGTATTCTTGCTTTCTTAGGTGTATGGAATTTATTTTAATTTTATTTAAATTTAAATATGAATCGGCTGAACTTCGGAAATGACGATTTTTCATATCAATTAAATTTCCACGCAATTGAGATAGGTCAATTGCAGTTACCCCGCTTGATACGGGGTATGCCCATGACTCACTGTTTTTCCGGGATTTTGAATTCACTCTGCAACTGACCACGTGTATTAGTTTCGCTTTACAACTCTGTTTATACTAAGTGCATTGCTTCACTACAAATGTGTCCCGTAATTATTCTAATCATTTTCCTACATACAATATCACATCAAACAGGGAATATCTTAGTTTTTTAAGAAATTTGACCGGTACTTTACTACGAAACTATTTCTTTCACTTCGAAACTATTTCCTTCAACCTTAAAATAATAAGCTTACAAAATACCTGAAATGTTGGGGGGTGGCTCAGTGGTTAGCGTGTCCGACTTTCATACTAATGGTTTTGGGATCGAGCCTAGATGGAGGAATTATTTATTTATTTTTTTTTTTTTAATAGAAAAATATCCTTCTTACAGATAAATAGAGGAGAACGGAAGACCTTCTTTGTTGCTGTAGCAACAAGAGTTTCTAGTTAAGGTCTTCCGTTTCCAACGGAAGACCTTATTGTTTTCGTTCGGTTTCTTTTTCCCTATTATTATTAAGGTCTTCCGTTTCCAACGGAAGACCTTATTGTTTTCGTTCGGTTTAAAATCTGATCTCATCTCATCAAAACGAGCTCGCAACGAGATCGTATCTAGTTATTATTCTTTTTCTCTGCACAAATTTTGTGCAGAAGATTTCTCAGAGATGGCTCGTTGGATTTTCTTCAAATTTTCAGGGTTGTTGCAGGATAATCTGAAGTTTATACCATTTGAAGGATTTTTTAAAAATCACTTCCGGTCTGGAGTTATCGCCCTTTTATTAAAATTTAGCGGACCTTCTTGTCCGTCACTGATCTCAGAAACAACTTGAGCTAGAGGGCTGAAATATTCAGTGATGATAGAGGACATGTCCCCATGTTACTGGGAGTTTGGATAGTTTCCGGAAGTACCTAGTATGGAAGCTCGGTAGGGGTCAAAATTTAGGACACAAATTATGAGTGATTTTTTCAGACATTTTTAATGATATCTTTTAAAATATAATTATTTTGTTAAAACATACTGAACAACATTTGTGCAGAATGACAAGATCTTTAATATGATTCCATAAAAAAAGTGCTGACTCATCACATTAAGGGCCAAAAGGGGCTAAAAGTGTTTTTTCGATACCTCTTTTACAGTCAATATTTTGTTATACATTAATGAAGCAAAAATGTTTATCTCAACAATCTACAACTGTATATTATGATTTTAATATCGTATGGTACATAATTAGGGGCCAAAGGGGGCCAAAATGCTCAATCTTTGGCACTTTATATCTCGAAAGTGAGAAATATTTTGATAAGAAATATTGAACAAAAGATGTTCAAAATCATGTTCTGAACAATATGCAAGCTTTGATATTTCGCTTAAAGTCCCCATTAGGGAGTTGAAGGGTTGGCCCCTAAATATTTCTTTTGCAAATAACTCGAAAACAAAAAAGAATCTCTGAATAGTTATTGAACAAAAAGTGTTCAAAATCTTAAGAGCTTCAAGATGAAATCAAGAAAAAGGGGCTGCGCACTCAAATTAGGGGCCAAAAGGGGCTTAAAGTCTTTTTTTGATAACTCTTTAACAGTCAATATTTTGTTATACATTACTGAAGCAAAAATGTTTATCTCAACCATTTACAACTATATATTATGATTTTCATGTCGTATAATACATGATTAGGGGCCACAAGGGGCCACAAGTCTAAATCTTTGACGCTTTATATCTCGAAAATGAGAAATATTTTGACAAGTAATATTGAACAAAAGATATTCAAAATCATGATCTGAACAATATGCAGCCTTTCATATTTCGCTAAAAGTCCCCATTAGGGAGTTGAAGGGTTGGCCCCTAAATATTTCTTTTGCAAATAACTCGAAAACGAAAAAGAATCTCTGAATAGTTGTTGAACAAAAAGTGTTCAAATTTATAAGAGCTTTAAGACGAAATCAAGAAAAAGGGGCTGGGCACTCAAATTAGGGGCCAAGAGGGGCCAAAACTCTGAAATCGACAACTCCTTATCAGTTAATATTTTGTTATACATGAATGAAGCAAAGATGTTTATCTCAACCATTTACAACTATAAATTATGATTTTTATGTCGTATGGTACATAATTAGGGGCCACAAGGGGCCAAGATGCTAATTCTTTGACGCTTAATATCTCGAAAGAGAGAAATATTTTGATAAGTAACATTGAACAAAAGATGTTCATAATCATGTTCTGAACAATATGCAACCTTTCTTTTTCACTAAACGTCCCCGTTAAGGAGTTGAAGGGCTGGCCCCTAAATATTTCTTTTGCAAATAACTCGAAAACGAAAAAGAATCTCTGAATAGTTGTTGAACAAAAAGTGTTAAAAATTATAAGAGCTTTAAGACGAAATCAAGAAAAAGGGGCTGGGCACTCAAATTAGGGGCCAAGAGGGGCCAAAACTCTGAAAACGATTACTCTTTATCAGTTAATATTTTGTAAAACATGAATGCAGCAAAGATGTTTATCTAGACCATCTACAACTATATATTATGATTTTTATGTCGTATGGTAGATAATTAGGGGCCACAAGGGGCCAGAATGCTCAATCGTTGACGCTTTATATCTCGAAAGTGAGAAATATTTTGATTAGTAATATTGAACAAAAGATGTTCAAAATGATGTTCTGAACAATATGCAACCTTTCATTTTTCGCTAAATGTCCCCGTTAGGGAGTTGAAAACGAAAGAGAATCTCTGAATAGTTGTTGAACAAAAAGTATTCAAAATCCTAAGAGCTTTAAGATGATATGAAGAAAAAAGGGCTGATCCCTGATATTAGGGAGTGTTAGGGGCCAAAAGTCTTATTTTTAAGTCTTTAATTTTCAATGTTTGTTTACAGATTATGGAGGAAAAATCGATCTTCTTTACAATATTTATCATTATTTTAGAATGAAAATCTCAATCAAAATCAAATCTCATCTTATCAAGAATCGGACGGAAGACCCACTCGTTCCTCGCAACGAGATCGTATCTAGTTATTAGGGTCTTCCGTCTTCAGCGGAAGACCCTTCTATTATTCTTATGTTTCTTTTTCAATTTTCTTATTATTATTATTATTCTTTTTCTCTGCACAAATTTTGTGCAGAAGATTTCTCAGAGATGGCTCGATGGATTTGCTTCAAATTTTCAGGGTTGTTGCAGGATAATCTGAAGTTTATACCATTTGAAGGATTTTTTGAAAATCACTTCCGGTCTAGAGTTATCGCCCTTTTATTAAAATTTAGCGGACCTTCTTGTCCGTCATTGATCTCAGAAACGACTTGAGCTAGAGCGCTGAAATTTTCAGTGATGATAGAGGACATGTCCCCATGTTACTGGGAGTTTGGATAGTTTCCGGAAGTACCCAGTATGGAAGCTCGGTAGGGGTCAAAATTTAGGACACGAATCATGACTGATTTTTTGAGACATATTGCATCATATCTTTTAAATTATCATTATTTTGTTAGGACATAATGAACAGAATTTGTGCAGAATGACAAGATCTATAATATGATATCAAGAAAAAAGTGCTGACTCATCACATTAAGGGCCAAAAGGGGCTAAAAGTCTTTTTCCGATAACTATTTTACAGTCAATATTTTGTTATACATTACTGAAGCAAAAATGTTTATCTAAACAATCTTCAACTGTATATCATAATTTTAATATCGTATGGTACATAATTAGGGGCTACAAGGGGCCAGAATGCTAAATATTTGACACTTTATATCTCGAAAGTGAGAAATATTTTGATAAGTAGTATTGAACAAAAGATGTTCAAAATCATGTTCTAAACAATCGGCAACCTTTCATTTTTCGCTAAACGTCCCCGTTAGGGAGTTGAAGGGTTGGCCCCTAAATTTTTCTTTTGCAAATAAATCGAAAACAAAAAAGAATCTCTAAATAGTTGTTGAACAAAAAGTGTTCAAAATCCTAAGAGCTTAAAGATGAAATCCAGAAAAAGGGGCTGGGCACTCAAATTAGGGGCCAAGAGGGGCTAAAAGTCTTTTTTCAATAACTCTTTTACAGTCAATATTTTGTTATACATTACTAAAGCAAAAATGTTTATCTCAACAATCTACAACTGTATATTATAAATTTAATATCGTATGTACATAATTAGGGGCCACAAGGGGCCAGAATGCTAAATATTTGACGCTTTATATCTCGAAAGTGAGAAATATTTTTATAAGTAATATTGAACAAAAGATGTTCAAAATCATGTTCTGAACAATCTGCAACCTTTCATTTTTTGCTAAACGTCCCCGTTAGGGAATTCAAGGGTTGGTCCCTAAATATTTCTTTTGCAAATAAGTCGAAAACGAAAAAGAATCTCTGAATAGTTGTTGAACAAAAAGTGTTCAAAATCC
Source organism: Saccostrea cuccullata (assembly GCF_032062105.1). Classification (NCBI taxonomy): domain Eukaryota; kingdom Metazoa; phylum Mollusca; class Bivalvia; order Ostreida; family Ostreidae; genus Saccostrea; species Saccostrea cuccullata. The sequence continues at coordinate 9,729 of NW_026931235.1, read as the reverse complement.
TAAGAGCTTAAAGATGAAATCCAGAAAAAGGGGCTGCAACCTTTCATTTTTCATTAACGTACCCATTAGGGAGTTGAAGGGTTGGCCCCTAAATATTTCTTTTGCGAATAGCTCGAAAATGAAAAAGAATCTCTGAATAATTGTTGAACAAAAAGTGTTCATAATCATGAGAGCTTTATAATGATATGAAGAAAAAAGGGCTGATCCCTAATTTAAGGGGCCGTGAGGGCCAAAAGTCGATTTTAGAAGTCTTTATTGTTCAATGTCTTTTTACAGATTATGGAAAATCATTATTTTAGAATTTTAGAATGAAAATCTCAATCAAAATCTGATCTCATCTCATCAAGAATCGAACGGAAGACCCACTCGTTGCTCGCAACGAGATCGTATCTAGTTATTATTATTATTCTTCCAACCAATTTTGTGCACGCGATTTCTCGGAAACGGCTCGGCCGATTTACATGAAATTTTCATATGTAATAGCTTATCAATCGATCTTGATAGGTTTTTGATCGTTTTTATGACGTCACTTCCGGTCGTGAGATATGGACAATTTTCTGATTTTAAAATGCAATTTTGTCTTGATTAAATAGCGAAAACTGCTTAAGATATGAAGTGAAGATTAATTGGAGATGATAGTTCGTGACTTATAGCGTTGCAGAATCGCCTTTTCGTGCGTCGTCAATACTTCCGGTCGATACCGGAAGTGAATTTAAGAAACGCAATTTTTCAACTTTTCTTTTTTAATATTTTTGTTTTAGAATTGAATACAGAGCCTTTTGCAGAAGCCAAATATGTAATTTGTTTGAAAATCGAAAAAGCCAATCTCGAGATATAAGCATTTGAAAACGCGAAGCGGCGATCCCAATGGCCGAATGGTTAGCGCGTTGGATTGTCACGCAGGCGATCCGGGTTCGATCCCCCATATGACCCAAATTTTTTTTCATTTTTTCTGCTAGATTTTTCGATATTTTTAATTTTTAAACCATTTTGAACAATATATTATAAACTTTTAAGCATATCTTGCGTAATAAGGGGCCACAAGGGGCCAGAATATCACATCTTTGACGCTTTATATCTCAAAAAGCGGGAATATTTTGATAAGCAATATTGAACAAAAAATGTTCAGAGTAATGTTCTTAACAATATGCATACTTTGAATTTTTGTAAAACGGCCCCGTTAAGGACTTGTAGGGGTGGCCCCTAAATATTTCAATTAAGCATATCTCCACAACGAATAAAAATCTTTGAATAGGTGTTGAACAAAAAATCTTCAAAATCACAAGACCTTTCATTTGATATCAAGAAAAAGGGGCTGACCTCTCAAATTAGGGGCTCAGAGGGGCCAAAAGTCTTTTATCTATAACTCCCTAATGATCAATATTTTGATATACATTACTGAAGCAAAAGTATTTATCTTATCAATTTGCAACAATATATGATAAGATTTTGATCATATGTTACGTAATTAGGGATCAGAAGGGGCCAGAATGTCAAATCTTTGACGCTTTATATCTCAAAAAGGGGAAATATTTTAATAAGCAATATTGAACAAAAGATGGTCAGAATGATGATCTAGACAATACGCATACTTCAAATTTTTGTAAAACGGCCCCGTTAAGGACTTGTAGGGGTGGCCCCTAAATTTTTCAATTTAGCATATCTCCACAACAAATAGAAATCTCTGAATAAGTGTTGAACAAAAAATCTTCAAAATCATGAGACCTTTCATTTGATATCAAAAAAATGGGGCTGACCCCTCAAATTAGGGGCTCAGAGGGGCAAAAGGTCTTTTATCTATAACTCTCTTATGATCAATATTTTGATATACATTACTGAAGCAAAAGTAGTCATCTTAAAAATTTGCAACAATATATGATAAGATTTTGATCATATGTTACGTAATTAGGGGTCAAAAGGGGCCAGAATGTAAAATTTTTGACGCTCTATATCTCAAAAAGGGGGAATATTTTAATAAGCAATATTGAACAAAAGATGGTCAGAATGATGATCTAGACAATATGCAAACTTCAAATTTTTGTAAAACTGCCCCGTTAAGGACTTGTAGGAGTGGCCCCTAAATATTTCGATTTAGCATATCTCCATAACAAATAGAAATCTCTGAATAAGTGCTGAACAAAAAATCTTCAAAATCACGAGACCTTTTATTTGATATCAAAAAAATGGGGCTGACCCCTCAAATTAGGGGCTGAGAGGGGCAAAAGGTCT